>NC_084733.1:5423085-5438085 GCF_033978785.1 Entelurus aequoreus | reverse complement strand
TGGCGATTAATTTAGTCATCGATTCGTTGGAACTATGCTATGCGCATGCGCGGAGGCTTTTTTTTTTTTTTTTTTTGTTTGTTATTTTTTTTTGTTATTTTTTAAAATTTTTTATAAAACTTTATTTATAAACGGCAATATTTACAAACAGCTGAGAAACAATACTCAAAATAAGTACAAAAACAGTACAAAACAGCGCCAGGGCGGTGGTTAGGCTACGTCTCATGAGGTGGCGTAAGCTAGCCAATGATGTGTCATGTGCAGCTCACGTGACGACGCCCGTCTCCTTTGCTGGAAAAATTCGAAAAATGGCGCAGGAAAACACTACCGATAGTTTAGCGGAGAAACATCTTGAGGTTATTGCTTCAATGGAGAAAAGTGTACGACCTAAGTCGTCAAAAGTGTGGGAACACTTCACTTTAAAGACTTCAAAGAAGAGTGTTTCCTGCAAAATGGCACGGAAGTACAACATTGCTTCAGGAGCACCTGAAGAAGAAACATGTTGGAGCCACGGATGAAGGGAACAACTCACAGTACGTAACTTTTGAAGTCCATAGTGGCAACAAGCATTCATGAGTTCAGCTTTTTTGTGAGTAACGTTAAAGTTATGCCTTTGTTGCAACGCGGGGCTGATAATGTGTCTCCGGCACATTTGACTCCGTTTTGAGAGAGAAAACGCACGGTTACCAATTTGGAAATAAACGTAACGGACAGAAAAATCTCAGGTTGGTTTCATAAAGGATCAATGTAGCCGGGCCGATAAAGCTATATAAATATATTTAGATTTGAGTGACGCTTTAGTATAACTAAACGTTATGAAGGTGCTGGAATATTTCATGCTATTATTCAGAGGCAGCCTAAAATGAATCCTTTATTATTCACAACAGAAACGTGTACAATATCTGATTCAGTTCTGATGAGTTACATTTCTGTGTTATTATTGGTGTATGCTGCACCCCCAATGTCCACAACATGGTGCCAGTATGCTGTTTTTTTCCAATAAAATACTGGAAAGGATAGAAATGTAGTTTGTCTCTTTTATCCGATTATTAATCGATTAATCGAAGTAATAATCGACAGATTAATCGATTATCAAATTAATCGTTAGCTGCAGCCCTACAAGTATACTTGCTTTGTTGGCGTTGACAATTACAAAATTACTCAGAGGGAGTTTGGCTGACTTCACCCTGAGTGCTGCTTGACTGATTGTTTTACGTGAGCCGTGTTTGGTCTGCAACAGGATGCGACGTCACGTGCGATAAAGGTAACGAAATACGGCACTTGTTTGATTTTATGTGAATCGATATTCGGTGCCTATAAATGTACTGAATTTGGTATCCATCCCTGCCAATTACACACCACCTGTTTGATTGTTAAAGTGCATTTTAGTTGTATATAGGGCTGCAACTAACGATTAATTTGATAATCGATTAATCTGTTGATTATTACTTCGATTAATCGATTAATAATCGGATAAAAGAGACAAACTACATTTCTATCCTATCCAGTATTTTATTGAAAAAAAACCCCAGCATACTGGCACCATACTTATTTTGATTATTGTTTCTCAGCTGTTTGTAAATGTTGCAGTTTATAAATAAAGGTTTATTAAAAAAAGTTAAAAAATATATTTAAAAAAAAAATTAAAACAAAAAAACCTCTGCGCATGCGCACAGCATAGATCCAACGAATCGATGACTAAATTAATCGGCAACTATTTCAAAAATCGATTTTAATCGATTTAATCGATTAGTTGTTGCAGCCCTAGTTGTGGTTTACATTACCGAATTTGGAGGTGTTGAAATTGCCATGTAAAATCGCTAATGCTAATCAGTAGCAAGTATATGGCATATCCCAGAGCTGTGAAAATATTTTAACTGTGTCTGGGGGGGCCAATGTGTATGTGTGTATAAATGACATGTACATATTTAGCTGTAAAAATCTGCTGTACAGTATGTGTGTTTGTCTCCTTTTTTTCAGGAACACTAATACCAAAAGTCACAATGTCCAATAGAGTTCTAAAAAAGTTATGATGGACCACCTCAAAAAAACTAAAAGGAATTTATTTTTTTTTTTTTCACTGAATGGGACACCCAAAATTTACATTATGATAAAGAAAGTGGGATTTACAATATTAACTATGAACAATAAAACACTGAATATTAACAATATATGAACATACTTCTCAGACCAGCTCCTCCATAGTTGTGTATAGATTATCGGCCGATAAATGCGTTAAAATGTAATATCGAAAATTATCGGTATCGTTTTTTTTTTATTATCAGTATGGTTTTTTTGTTTTTGTTTTTTTTTACACTCATTTACACTCATTCACACAAAAGGGTTGTTTCTTTCTGTTATTAATATTCTGGTTCCTACATTATATATCAATATATATCAATACAGTCTGCAAGGGATACAGTCCGTAAGCACACATGATTGTGCGTGCTGCTGGTCCACTAATAGTACTAACCTTTAACAGTTAATTTGACTAATTTTCATTAATTACTAGTTTCAATGTAACTGTTTTTGTATTGTTTTACTTTCTTTTTTATTCAAGAAAATGTTTTTAATTTATTTATCTTATTTTATTTTATTATTATTTTTTTTTAAAGTACCTTATCTTCACCATACCTGGTTGTCCAAATTAGGCAGGCCTGGCCCTAACCAATCTGGCGCCCTATGCAAGATTTTAGGTGGCGCCCCCCCCCCCCCCCCCACATCGGCAGT
Source organism: Entelurus aequoreus (assembly GCF_033978785.1). Lineage (NCBI taxonomy): Eukaryota > Metazoa > Chordata > Actinopteri > Syngnathiformes > Syngnathidae > Entelurus > Entelurus aequoreus. The sequence goes on along the minus strand of NC_084733.1, from coordinate 5,435,355 downwards.
GAAGTGTATATACTCACAAGAAACCGAATAGCTTTGTCTTTGACCTTTTGTTTTACTTAAAGAAAGCAAATGAACATATTATATGAGAATGTTATGTTATGATTATCTTTAACCGAATCACAGCAGTGCTCAAATTAAAAAAACAGCATTCCCTCTCATATGATATTGCTTAATTAACATTAATGATGTGCACTTTAACAACTAGGCTTACAACTATACCTAATATATAAAGGGGTGGAAAAGTGACGATTACCTGCAGGGCAAACATTAGCTAACCAGAAGGCAATAACAATTTAAACAAAAAAAAACCTGCTTAAAAGATCTAATACAAATGTCCCTGAGGAATGTAAGGTGGGAGTACTGTAATTACCTAACGTTACATTATTATTTTCCGTAACAATTTAGCCCCCTCCACAATATTAACACGACGTTAAAACAGAACTAGCTATTTATTAATTAGCAATTGCCGAATCATGTAACATTAGCTTAATGCTAAAGAGCCAGGTTACTATCACATTCTGTAACAGACAAATAATTTCATGTAGGCTAACGTTACATACCTGCTACCTCTGTCTTTTTCTCGTTTCTCCTCCTCTTCTTTTCTCTTTTTTTCTTCCCTAGACACCTGACAGTTTTGGCCGTTTTGACATCTTGTGTTGATTTTTTGATGTGGTGACGTCCAGTGAAGAGGATGCGTTACCCGGCCCGGAGGAAGCCCGGGGCCCTCCTCCGGAGCTAGGCCCGGAGGTAGGGCTCGTCAGCGAGCGCCTGGTGGCCGGGCTTGCCACGGAGCCCGGCCGGGCACAGCCCGAAGAAGCTACGTGGACACACCATCTTCTCTGCCACGTGGGCCCACCACCCGCGGTCGGAACCAGTGGGGTCGGGTGCGCTGCCAAGTGGATGGCAGTGAAAGTGGAGGCTCCAGACGGACCAATTCGGGGCAGCAGAGGCTGACTTTCGGGACGTGGAACGTCTCTACGCTGGTGGGGAAGGAGCCTGAGCTGGTGCGAGAGGTGGAGCGCTACCGGTTGGATCTGGTGGGGCTTACCTCTACGCATAGCAAGGGCTCTGAAACCACACTCCTGGACAAGGGATGGACCTTGTTCACTTCTGGAGTTGCTCAGGGCGTGAGGGCACAGGCGGGTGTGGGGATACTCACGAGTCCCCGGCTGAGTGCCTGTACGTTGGAGTTCACCCCAGTGGACAAGAGGGTCGCCTCCCTTCGCCTTAGGGTTGGAGGGGGGAAAACTCTGACTGTTGTTTGTGCATACGCACCAAACAGGAGTTCAGAGTATTCAGCCTTCTTGGATACCTTGCATGGGGTCCTGTATGGGGCACCGGCAGGGGATTCCATAGTCTTGCTGGGGGACTTCAACGCGCACGTGGGCAATGACAGTGATACTTGGACTGGCGTGATTGGGAGGAACGGTCTCCCTGATCTGAACCTGAGTGGTGGATTGTTATTGGACTTCTGTGCTAGTCACGGACTTGCGATAACAAACACCATGTTCAAGCATAAGGATGCTCATAGGTGTACCTGGTACCAGAGCACCCTAGGCCAAAGATCAATGATCGATTTTGTAATCGTATCAGCTGATCTGAGGCCGTATGTTTTGGACACTCGGGTGAAGAGAGGGGCTGAACTGTCAACTGATCACCATCTGGTGGTGAGTTGGGTTAGATGGCGGGGGAAACCTCTGGACAGACCTGGCAAACCCAAGCGTGTAGTGCGGGTGAACTGGGAACGTTTGGAGGAGTCCTCTGTCCGGAAGGACTTCAACTCCCACCTCCGGCGGGACTTCTCTGCCATCCCTGTGGAGGTTGGGGACATTGAACAGGAATGGGCAGTGTTCAAAGCCTCTATTGCTAAAGCTGCAGCTGCGAGCTGTGGCCAGAAGGTCTTAGGTGCCTCAAGGGGCGGTAACCCTCGAACACCCTGGTGGACAGTGGTGGTCAGGGAAGCCGTCCGACTGAAGAAGGAGTCCTACCGGGGTATGTTATCCCAGGGGACTCCGGAGGCAGTTGCAAGGTACCGACGGGCCCGAAGGGCAGCGGCCGTGGCTGTGGACGAGGCTAAGCAGAGGGTGTGGGAGCAGTTCGGGGAATCCATGGAGAAGGACTATCGGGCGGCACCAAAGCTGTTCTGGAAGACCATACGGCACCTCAGGAGGGGGAAGCAGGGAACCATCCAAGCTGTGTACGGCAAGGATGGGACTTTGCTGACTTCAAGTGAGGAAGTCGTAGGGCGTTGGAAAGAGCACTTTGAGGAACTCCTGAACCCAAATACATCAGACACACCCTCCCTGATAGGAGCAGGGCCTGAGGATGATGGGGGATCGACGTCGATCTCTCGGGGTGAAGTCACTGAGGTAGTTAGACAACTCCACAGTGGCAAAGCTCCGGGGGTTGACGAGATCCGTCCAGAAATGCTGAAGGCTCTGGGTGTTGATGGGCTGTCTTGGTTGATACGCCTTTTCAACATTGCGTGGAAGTCTGGGACAGTGCCGAGGGAGTGGCAGACTGGGGTGGTGGTTCCCCTTTTCAAAAAGGGGGACCAGAGGGTGTGTGCTAATTACAGGGGTATCACACTACTCAGCCTCCCTGGGAAAGTTTACGCCAAGGTACTGGAAAGGAGGGTCCGGCCGATAGTCGAACCTCAGATTCAAGAGGAGCAATGTGGATTCCGTCCTGGTCGTGGAACAACTGACCAACTCTTTACGCTTGCGGGAATCCTGGAGAGGGCCTGGGAGTATGCCTATCCAGTCTACATGTGTTTTGTGGATTTGGAGAAGGCGTATGACCGCGTCCCTCGGGAGATCTTGTGGGAGGTGCTGAGGGAGTACGGAGTGAGGGGAACCCTGCTGAGGGCCATCCAATCTCTGTACAACCAAAGCGAGAGTTGTGTCCGGGTGCTTGGATGTAAGTCGGATCCGTTTCCAGTGGGGGTTGGTCTCCGCCAGGGCTGCGCTCTGTCACCTATCCTGTTTGTGATTTTCATGGACAGGATTTCTAGGCGGAGTCGTGGCCATGGCGGAGAGGGTATACGTCTCGGGGGGCTAAAGGTTGCGTCACTGCTGTTTGCAGATGATGTGGTCCTGATGGCACCTTCGGTTCGTGACCTTCAGCTCTCACTGGATCGGTTCGCAGCCGAGTGTTCAGCGGCTGGAATGAGGATCAGCATCTCCAAATCTGAGGCCATGGTTCTCAGCAGGAAACCGATGGTTTGTACAGTCCGGGTAGGGGACAGGACTCTGTCCCAGGTGGAGGAGTTTAAGTATCTCGGGGTCTTGTTCACGAGTGAGGGAAAGATGGAGAAGGAAATCAGCCGGAGAATCGGAGCAGCTGGGGCAGTATTGCAGTCTCTCTGCCGCACTGTTGTGACGAAACGGGAGCTGAGTCAGAAGGCAAAGCTCTCGGTCTACCGAGCTATCTACATTCCTACTCTCACCTATGGTCATGAAGTGTGGGTAATGACCGAAAGAATAAGATCGCGGATACAAGCGGCCGAAATGAGTTTCCTCAGAAGGGTGGCTGGCATCTCCCTTAGAGATAGGGTGAGAAGTGCAGTCACCCGAGAGAGACTCGGAGTAGAGCCGCTGCTCCTTCGCTTGGAAAGGAGCCAGCTTAGGTGGTTCGGGCATCTCGTGCGGATGCCTCACGAGCGTCTCCCTAGGGAGGTCCTTGTTGCACGTCCCACTGGGAGGAGGCCCCCCGGCAGGCCAAGGACCAGATGGGGGGATTACATCTCCTCTCTGGCCTGGGAACGCTTCGGGATTCCCCAGGAGGAAGTCGCAAATGTTGCTCTGGAGAGGGAAGTCTGGGGGTCTTTGCTGGAGCTGCTGTCCCCGCGACCCGATTCCGGATAAGCGGTTGAAGATGGATGGATGGATGGTGACGTCCAAAAAGAGTCATGATACGGGAAGGGAGGGGGCGCACCGTGCGGGGGGAAGGGGGGAGGGGGCGTAATGTTGTAACAAATAATATTTCAATTAAATAGGCTTTGCTTTGCATTTTAATTAACGTGGGATTATTTTTTGTATTTAGAAATAATAGTACCAACTTTTTTTTTTTTTTCTCCAACATTTGTGGCACTGGCGTGGCGCCCCCTGATGGACGGCGCCCTTAGCATTTGCCTATACGGCCTACGCCACGGGCCGGCCCTGAAATTAGGCATAATTATGTGTTAATTCCACGACTGCATATATCGGTTGATATCGGTATCGGTTGATATCGGTATCGGTAATTAAAGAGTTGGACATATCGGAATATCGGATATCGGCAAAAAGCCATTATCGGACATCCCTAGTTGTGTATGTTTTACAATCAAGCCAAACACAACAAAAATGTAACACACAGCAAAATATGACTACAAAGTGTAATAAACACCTACAATGTGATATATTATCACTTTTATGCAGAAATTTGTTGTAAAAATCTGCTTCCGCATCTGTTCCTGACACAGGCTGCTCTGAAAACAAGCCCCGCCCACTCTGCTTTGTTCCCATTCTGAGCTGCTGTGTCCTAGATTACCTTAATAACTCATATAACACCCAAAAGTGCAGATTTCAACCATTGAAATACTGTCTATAGTTCCAGACTTAGTCATTTAAAAACAGCACTGCACATCATAATGGCGGCGACAGTTTTGATGTTGAGTTGAAGGTCTAAAAAAAAAATGACGTAGAACAGTGGTCCCCAACCACCGGTCCGCGGACCGGTACCGGGCCGCGGACCGATTGGTACCGGGCCGCACAAGAAATTAAAAAAATAAATAAATAAAAAAATAAATAATTTTTTTTTTTTTTTTTTTTTTTAAATGAAATCAACATATACATTATATATCAATATAGATCAATACAGTCTGCAGGGATACAGTCCGTAAACACACGTGATTGTATTTATTTATGTAAAAAAAAAAAAAAATTGTTGTTGTTCCGACAAACTCTGCTAAGCACCCCACGTGATAAAAAAAAAAAAAATCGGTCATCGCCATCACTTGTTAGTTCCATTTCTGAGAAAAGAGGCGCCAAAACCTTCGTTTTTCAAGTTGCGGCTTTCCATGACCTTGTTGAAATCAAGTTAATGATTATTTGCAAAAAATAACAACGTTTCTCAGTGTGAACATGAAATATCTTGTCTTTGCAGTAGGGATGATGTTTGATAAGGAATTATCGAGTTCGAGCCTATTATCGAATCCTCTTATCGGACAGATTCCTTATCGATTCTCTTATCGAGTCCAGATAGGTTGTTGTATATGGAAAAAAACACAATATTTGGTTTAACAAAAGCTCACTCTTATTTTATAAGAAAAAAAATTAAAAAAATAAAATAAATATTGACTGTTACCCCCCTAAAAAAATAAAATAAATAAATATTGACTGTTGTTACACAAAGTATATTAAGTGGGATTTTTCAGAAAAACAAATATATACAGTAACACAAAAACAACCTGTCTCTGTGATCACTATAGGTGTATAAATAACAATATAGTGTTAAATAAAATCAGTCCCTTGGGCACAAAACTGAAAATAATACAGCTCTCCAAAAAGTGCACTTCTGCTGCTATTGGAACATACTAACTACACACACAGGCAGACAGCTAACAAACAATCCAAGACGTCTAATAAAGTTCCAAAGCAGATTAATCCATTTAGGCTCTTTATTGTTGTTGATCTTGCTTTGTCTTTTCCTATCTTTACTTTTGTCTTGCACTGGACTGTTATTTATTTAAAAAAAAAAAAAAGAAATACACACAATGACAAATGTATAAGCTACGTGATTCAATTAACATACTGAAATGTAATACACAATATGTAAATATTAGCTTCACACAAATATACAGTACTATCATCAAACAAATGCTTCTGAGTGTTGAAACTATTTCGATGGTGGAAATACACCACTGGCAGCCATTTAAAGTCCTCAAAACATCCATTGAAACAGTGCACAAAAATAGTTTTTCAATAGACATCTTACTATCAAATGTAACCACTTTCCACCTTGATATTGAGTTACATAAACAAGTTAAAGGCCTACTGAAAGCCACTACTAGCGACCACGCAGTCTGATAGTTTATATATCAATGATGAAATCTTAACATTGCAACACATGCCAATACGGCCGGGTTAACTTATAAAGTGACATTAAAATTCCCGCCACACTTCCGGTGTAAAAACTCCTTTGGATATGATTTATGGGCGTGACGTCACAAAATCCACGGAAGTGGTTGGACCCCATCAAACCCGATACAGAAACCTCTTGTTTTCTTCGACAAAATTCCACAGTATTGTGGACATCTGTGTTGGTGAATCTTTTGCAATTTGTTTAATGAACAATGGAGGCTGCAAAGAAGAACGTTGTAGGTGGGATCGATCGGTGTATTAGCGGCTAAGTACAATACTTACAGCAACACAACAAGGACTACTTACTACGCCTAGCCGATGCTTGCCGCCAAACCCACGGATGAAGTCCTTCGTCGCGCCGTCGAACGCTGGAACGCAGGTGAGCACGGCTGTTGATGGGAAGATGAGGGCTGGCTGGCGTAGGTGGAGTGCTAATGTTTTTATCATAGTTCTGTGAGGTCCGGTTGCTAAGTTGCGGAATTAGCCTTAGCGTCGTTAGCAACAGCATTGTTAAGGCTTACCAGGCTGAGAATTTTTAACCGTGTAGTTACATGTCCATGGTTTAATTTTTTTTGATTGATTGAGACTTTTATTAGTAGGTTGCACAGTGAAGTACATATTCCGTACAATTGACCACTAAATGGTAACACCCGAATAAGTTTTTCAACTTGTTTAAGTCGGGGTCCACTTAAATTGATTCATGATACAGATATATACTATCAGATATATACTATCATCATAATACAGTCATCACACAAGATAATCACATTGAATTATTTACATTATTTACAATCAGGAGTGTGGAGGGGGGGTGGGGTGGGGGGGGGTGGGGGGGTAGTGGACATAGAGAGAGAGAGAGAGAGAGAGAGAGAGAGAGAGAGAGAGAGAGAGATCAGAAGGCATAAGAAAAAGAATCTGCATTTGATTGTTTACATTTGATTATTAGCAATCCGGGGAGGGTGTTAGTTTAGGGTTGTAGCTGCCTGGAGGTGAACTTTTATAGCAGTTTTGAAGGAGGATAGAGATGCCCTTTCTTTTATACCTGTTGGGAGCGCATTCCACATTGATGTGGCATAGAAAGAGAATGAGTTAAGACCTTTGTTAGTTCGGAATCTGGGTTTAACGTGGTTAGTGGAGCACCCCCTGGTGTTGTGGTTATGGCGGTCATTTACGTTAAGGAAGTAGTTTGACATGTACTTCGGTATCAGGGAGGTGTAGCGGATTTTATAGACTAGGCTCAGTGCAAGTTGTTTAACTCTGTCCTCCACCTTGAGCCAGCCCACTTTAGAGAAGTGGGTAGGAGTGAGGTGGGATCTGGGGTGGAGGTCTAGAAGTAACCTGACTAGCTTGTTCTGAGATGTTTGGAGTTTAGATTTGAGGGTTTTGGAGGTGCTAGGGTACCAGGAGGTGCATGCGTAATCGAAAAAGGGTTGAACGAGAGTTCCCGCCAGAATCCTCATGGTGCTTTTGTTGACCAGAGAGGAAATTCTGTAGAGAAATCTCGTTCGTTGGTTAACCTTTTTGATTACCTTGGTTGCCATTTTATCACAGGAAAGGTTAGCCTCTAGAATGGAACCTAGGTAGTAATAGTATTGTTGATCTTCTGTCTATCCTTCCAGTCAGGGGTTTATTTCTTTTGTTTCTATCTTCATTTGAGAACGATGCTATCACGTTAGCTCAGTAGCTAAGTGTGTCACCGATGTATTGTCGTGGAGATAAAAGTCACTTTAAATGTCCGTTTCGCGTGCTCGACTCTCATTTTCAAGAGGATATAGTATCCGAGGTGGTTTGAAATACAAATCCGTGATCCACAATAGAAAAAGGAGAGAGTGCGGAATCCAATGAGCCAGCTTGTACCTAAGTTACGGTCAGAGCGAAAAAAGATACGTCCATCACTGCCTCTCAAGTCCTTCACTGTAACGTTCCTCATCTACGAATCTTTCATCCTCGCTCAAATTAATGGGGTAATCGTCGCTTTGTCGCTCCGAATCTCTCGCGCCATTGTAAACAACGGGGAATTGTGAGGAATACTAGCTCCTGTGACGTCACGCTACTTCCGCTACAGGCAAGGCTTTTTTTTTTATCAGCGAGCAAAAGTTGCGAACTTTATCGTCGATTTTCTCTACTAAATCCTTTCAGCAAAAATATGGCAATATCGCGAAATGATCAAGTATGACACATAGAATGGATCTGCTATCCCCGTTTATATAAAAAATAATAATTTCAGTAGGCCTTTAAACAGTTTACTTACAGACTTATCTTTTCCAAGGCTTGTAAGAGCTAACGCAACTTGTCTACTTCTCAATTGTCTCGTGAACTGGACTAACATCGTCTACCCGGAAGTGCCCAAACTATTGACGTGTAGTATTTTCATATCGCCACAAGGTGTCAGTAAGAGTCTACAATCAAATGAGCATAACATTGCCCATTTGGGATTCGTTCCCATTAGAGATGTCCGATAATATCGGCCTGCCGATATTATCGGCCGATATATGCGTTAAAATGTAATATCAGAAATTATCGGTATCGTTTTTTTTATTATCGGTATCGTTTTTTAAAAATTTTAAATTTTTTTTTTTTTTAATTAAATCCACATAAAAAACACAAGATACACTTACAATTAGTGCACCAACCCAAAACCCCCCCCCCCCCCCATTTACACTCATTCACACAAAAGTGTTGTTTCTTTCTGTTATTAATATTCTGGTTCCTACATTATATATCAATATATATCAATACAGTCTGCAAGGGATACAGTCCGTAAGCACACATGATTGTGCGTGCTGCTGCTCCACTAATAGTACTAACCTTTAACAGTTAATTTTACTAATTTTCATTCATTACTAGTTTCTATGTAACTGTTTTTATATTGTTGTACTTTCTTTTTTATTCAAGAAAATGTTTTTAATTTATTTATCTTATTTTACTAATTTTAAAAAAAAGTACCTTATCTTCACCATACATGGTTGTCCAAATTAGGCATAATAATGTGTTAGTTCCACGACTGCATATATCGGTTGATATCGGTATCGGTTGATATCGGTATCGGTAATTAAAGAGTTGGACAATATCGGAATATCGGATATCGGCAAAAAGCCATTATCGGACATCCCTAGTTCCCATGGATTGGAATAAAGAACCAACTCTTTCTCTTTACTATAGTGGCCTCGATAACGGGAACCGGTTCTCAAGAAGGGATTCGAGTCCATGGAATCGGTTCTTTTCTCATCAAACAACCGGGAGAATCGGTTTCGAACATCATCCCTACTTTGCAGTCTATTCAGTTGAATATAAGTTGAAAATGATTTGCAAATCATTGTATTCTCTTTTTATTTACCATTTACACAACGTGACAACTTCACTGCTTTTGGCTTTTGTATGTTGATATTTTGTTTATGGCCCAGCCCTATGGTGTTGGTATGAAAGTCTGCTCAGGTGATGATTGTTTGTGTCCTGCCGGCAGCTAACCTGACGGGCCACGTGGAGCGTGTGGGGATTGAGAACTTTGAGCTCCTGAAGGTGCTGGGAACTGGAGGTGAGCTGTCCTTCGCCGAGAAGCTTCCCTCGCCCGACTCCTTCCCAAATGACCTCCTCGTCCTGGTTGCAGCGTACGGCAAGGTGTTCCTCGTGAGGAAAGTGAGCGGCCACGACGCCGGCAAGCTGTACGCCATGAAGGTCCTGAAGAAGGCCACCATCGTGCAGAAGGCCAAGACCGCCGAGCACACGCGGTCCGAGCGGCAGGTGCTGGAGCACATCCGCCAGTCCCCGTTCCTCGTCACGCTCCACTACGCCTTCCAGACCGACACCAAGCTGCACCTCATCCTCGGTCAGCGCCGCCCACCCGGCGAGGGGGAACGTTGTAAACGTGATGTTCACTTCCTGTTCACTTCCTGTTTGCAGACTACGTCAATGGCGGCGAGCTCTTCACCCACCTGGTGCAGAGGGTGCGCTTCAAGGAGCAGGAAGTGGCGCTGTACAGCGGCGAGATCGTGCTGGCGCTGGAGCATCTAAACAAGGTACTATACTTTTCCACTGAGAGTAGTCCGTGTACAGCTTGTATACATGTAAAACATGCAGTCACGATCAAAAGTTGACATACACTTGTAATAATAATAATAGATTTTATTTGTAAAAGCACTTTACATTGAGCAAACAACCTCAAAGTGCTACAGTGTATTAAAAAATAAAAAGATAATAAAAATAAAAGCTAGAACAGACTAATAGCTAGAACTAGCACGCATTTATCAAAAAAAAAAAGAAAAAAAGATTTTTTTTTTTTAAAAAGAAGGGTTTTTAAGCCTTTTTTAAAAGAGCATCCACAGTCTGTGGTGCCCTCATGTGGTCAGGGAGAGCGTTCCACAGACTGGGAGCGGCGGAGCAGAAAGCCCGGTCTCCCATTGTTCGTAGCTTAAATATGTTTTACATTGGCATTTGTTCCATGCTTAGTTAACTAAAAAACAAAACAAAACAGCGGTGCTTGAACCCCAAAAACAGTACAATTTTAACCAAAAATATGCCTTTTTAAAAGAATCAGAATCAGAAATACTTTATTAGAACTTCAAAATAAGAAGCTTTGCGTTAAAAAATACTAATAAAGTTCCAAACATGATTTAGTATGCAAGACATTGTTTCAGACATCCAATGTGTGTATGCCAAACAAATAAATAAATAAATAATAATAATACAATATTTTATTTGTAAAAAGCACTTTACATTGAGCAAACAACCTCAAAGTGTTACAGTGTATTTAAAAAAAATAAAAATATAATAAAAATAAATACAAATTAAAACTAGAACAGCCTAATAGCTAGAACTAGCACGCGTGTATCTAAAAAAAAAAAAGAAAAGGCTTTTTTAAAAAAGAAGGGTTTTTAAGCCTTTTTTAAAAGCATCCACAGTCTGTGGTGCCCTCAGGTGGTCAGGGAGAGTGTTCCACAGACTGGGAGCGGCGGAGCAGAAAGCCCGGTCTCCCATTGTTCGTAGCTTAAATATGTTTTTACATTGGCATTTGTTCCATGCTTAGTTAACTAAAAAACAAAACAAAACAAAACAAAACAAAACAAAACAAAACAGCGGTGCTTGAACCCCAAGACAGTACAATTTTAACAAAAAATATGCCTTTTTAAAAGAACGACTTCAAAATAAGAAGCTTTGCGTTAAAAAATACTAATAAAGTTCCAAACATGATTTAGTATGCAAGACATTGTTTCAGACATCCAATATGTGTATGCCAAACAAATAAATAAATAATAATAATAATATATTTTATTTCTAAAAAGCACTTTACATTGAGCAAACAACCTCAAAGTGTTACAGTGTATTTAAAAAAATAATAAAATAAAAACTAGAACAGCCTAATAGCTAGAACTAGCACGCATATATCTAAAAAAAAATAAAAAAATAAAAAAAAGGCTTTTTTTAAAAAGAAGGGTTTTTCAGCCTTTTTTTAAAAGCATCCACAGTCTGTGGTACCCTCAGGTGGTCAGGGAGAGCGTTTCACAGACTGGGAGCGGTGGAGCAGAACATAAAACATACTAATAAAGTTCCAAACATGATTTAGTATGCAAGACATTGTTTCAGACATCCAATATGTGTATGCCAAACAAATAAATAAATAATAATAATAATAGATTTTATTTGTAAAAAGCACTTTACATTGAGCAAACAACCTCAGTATTTAAAAAAAATAAAAAGATAATAAAAATAAAAACTAGAACAGCCTAATAGCTAGAACTAGCACGCATATATATATATATATATATATATATATATATATATATATATATATATATAAAAAAGGCCTTTTTTAAAAAAAAAAAAGGGTTTTTAAGCCTTTTTTAAAAAGCATCCACAGTCTGTGGTGCCCTCAGGTGGTCAGGGAGAGCGTTCCACAGACTGGGAGCGGCGGAGCAGATGATGTAAACACAGGGACACACGGAAGTGATCACCACGCCGCTATAAAAAGTCTGTCTGCGTTAGCGCTTCTAATAACAATACCACTAATACGTGGTTAACATTCCAGGCGTGAAATGTAAATGGAGTATTGTTGACGCTTTTTGAATGGTTATTTATCGGATTTTATGGGAGTGGCCTAGACCTCCTCAGTGGCCTCGTGGTTAGAGTGTCCGCCCTGAGACGGGTCGGCCGA
>NC_084733.1:5380585-5415585 GCF_033978785.1 Entelurus aequoreus | reverse complement strand
AAGGATCCCCATTAGCTGGTTGCCTCAACAACCCACTAGTCTTCCTGGGGTCCACAATTCAATACAATTACAAGTAAAAGCATATAATTATAACTACACAATACAGAAAAAAATAAAAGCATCAATAAAAAAACAAGCAAACAACTAGAACTTGGGAAAGTGTTAGTTTGAATGTCCAGGATGAGTGGAATGTGTTGATGTTGGAATGGTTTGAATTGCTTGAAAATGTGGGAATTGTGGAAGTGGACAATTCATTTTGAACGGGGAAAATGTCCCTGAAAACTGGGAATTCTTGGAAATTAAATTGTTGAAGGAGAGCACACCATTTTGAACAAGTTGAATATTTTGGAGTTGGAACGGCTTCAATCGGATGAAAAATGTGGGAGTTGTGGAACTTTGAAAAATGTCCCATTCATTTCGATGGAAATTTCACAGAATTTCTGGAAAAGAGTGAATTTCTTGGAAAATGTTAAAAGACTTGAATGTTTTGGCGGTGGAACGGTTGAAGTGGGTTGAAAAATGTGGTCAGAAAAGGGTTTGAAAAAAGGGAGTCCTTGGAATTTTTTTGAACTTGGAAAAATCATAGTTATAATTTCCAGGATAAGTGGAATGTGTTGAAGGTAGAATGGTTTATATCGGTAGAAAAATGTGAAAATGGTGGAAGTTTGAAAAATGGACAATTCATTTTGAATGGGGAAAATGACCTGGAAATCTTGGAATTCTGGGAAATCTGGGAATTTTTAAAATCACCATTTTGAACAAGTTGAATATTTTGGAGTTGGAACGGCTTCAATCGGATGAAAATGTGGGAGTTGTGGAGCTTTGAAAAATGTCCCATTCATTTCAATGGAAATTTCATGTAACTTTGGGAATTTTTGGGAAAATGTTAAAAGACTTGAATGTTTTGATGGTGGAACGGTTGAAGTGGGTTGAAAAATGTGGTCAAAAAAGTGTTTGAAAAAAATGAATTATTGGAATTTTTTTGAAATTGGAAAAATGATAGTTAAAATTTCCAGGGTGAGTGGAATATGTTGAAGGTGGAATGGTTTGAATCGGTAAAACAATTTGAAAATGGCGAAAGTTTGAAAAATGTCCCATTCATTTCAATGGAAATTTAATGGAATTTTGGAAATTTCGGGGATTTTTGGGAAAATGTTAAAAGACTTGATTGTTTTGGCGGTGGAACGGTTGAAGTGGGTTGAAAAATGTGGTCAAAAAAGGGTTTGAAAAAAGGTAATTCTGGAAATTCTTGGAATTTTTTTGAACTTGCCAAAATGATAGTTAGAATTTCCAGGATGAGTGGAATGTGTTGAAGGTGGAATGGTTTATATCGGTACAAAAATGTGAAAATGGTGGAAGTTTAAAAAATGGACAATTCATTTCGAATGGGGAAAATGACCTGGAAAACCTGGAATTCTGGGAAATCTGGGAATTTTTCAAATCACCATTTTGAACAAGTTGAATATTTTGGAGTTGGAACGGCTTCAATCGGATGAAAAATGTGGGAGTTGTGGAACTTTAAAAAATGTCCCATTCATTTCAATGGAAATTTCATGGAATTTTGGGAAAAGCGGGAATTTTTGGGAAAATGTTAAAAGACTTGAATGTTTTGGCGGTGCAACGGTTGAAGTGGGTTTAAAAATGTGGTCAAAAAAGGGTTTGAAGAAAGGGAATTCTGGGAATTTTTTTGAACTTGGAAAAATGATAGTTATAATTTCCAGGATGAGTGGAATGTGTTGAAGGTGGAATGGTTTATATTGGTAGAAAAATGTGAAAATAGTGGAAGTTTGAAAAATGGACAATTCATTTTGAATGGGGAAAATGAGCTGGAAAAGCTGGAATTCTGGGAAATCTGGGAATTTTTTAAAATCACCATTTTGAACAAGTTGAATATTTTGGAGTTGGAACAGCTTCAATCGGATGAAAAATGTGGGAGTTGTGGAACTTTGAAAAATGTCCCATTCATTTCAATTAAAATTTCATGGAATTTCGGGAATTTTTTGGAAAATGTTAAAAGACTTGAATGTTTTGACGGTGGAACGGTTGAAGTGGGTTGAAAAATGTGGTCAAAAAAGGGTTTGAAAAAAATGAATTATTGGAATTTTTTTGAAATTGGAAAAATTATAGTTAAAATTTCCAGGATGAGTGGAATGTGTTGAAGGTGGAATGGTTTGAATCGGTAAAAAAATTTGAAAAGGGCGGAAGTTTGAAAAATGTCCCATTCATTTCAATGGAAATTTAATGGAATTTTGGAAATTTCGGGGATTTTGGGGAAAATGTTAAAAGACTTGAATGTTTTGGCGATGGAACGGTTGAAGTGGGTTGAAAAATGTGGTCAGAAAAGGGTTTGAAAAAAGGGAATTCTGGGAATTCTTGGAATTTTTTTGAACTTGGAAAAATGATAGTTAGAATTTCCAGGATGAGTGGAATGTGTTGAAGGTGGAATGGTTTGAATCGGTAGAAAAATTTGAAAATGGTGGAAGTTTGAAAAATGGACAATTCAGTTTGAATGGGGAAAATGACCTGGAAAACCTGGAATTCTGGGAAATCTGGGAATTTTTCAAATCACCATTTTGAACAAGTTGAATATTTTGGAGTTGGAACGGCTTCAATCGGATGAAAAATGTGGGAGTTGTGGAACTCTGAAAAATGTCCCATTCATTTAATGGAAATTTCATGGAATTTCTTGGAAAATGTTAAAAGTCTTGAATGTTTTGACGGTGGAACGGTTGAAGTGGGTTGAAAAATGTGGTCAAAAAAGGGTTTGAAAAAAATGAATTATTGGAATTTTTTTGAAATTGGAAAAATTATAGTTAAAATTTCCAGGATGAGTGGAATGTGTTGAAGGTGGAATGGTTTGAACAGCTTGAAAAATGTGAAAATGGTGGAAGTTTGAAAAATGGCCAACTCATTTTGAATGGGGAAAATGACCTGGAAATCTGGGAATTTCTGGAATTTGTCAAAAGAAAGCCTTTGATTCCCGAATAGGCTGAACAGTTTGACGTGGGAACGCTTTGAATCGGGTGAAAAATGTGTAAAGTAGAGCGCGCCAACATCTGGAGAAGAAGAAGAATGATAAATAGATGAATTTTGGTGTAGAAAACATGCGTGAATGTTTTGTAGCTTTCACACAATAATTGAGTAGCAGCGTTAAAACATCCCAGATTTAAAGTCCCTTACTTTGAATTCCCATCTTTTGTGTCCCCCGTAGAAAATCAACTGGGAGGACCTGGCAGCCAAGAAGGTGCCGGCTCCGTTCAAGCCGGTGATCCGGGACGAACTGGACGTCAGCAACTTTGCGGAAGAGTTCACGGAGATGGACCCCACCTACTCCCCCGCCGCCCTGCCTCAGAACTGTGATCGCATCTTCCAGGTGAGACGGAAGACCCTGGCGGCGCGCTCCTGGCCTGATATTTACCATAGGGCGCACCGGATTATAAGGCGCACTGCCGATGAGCAAGTCTAGTCAGGTCTTTTTTCATACAGAAGGTGCATTAAAGGAGTCATTTTATTATGATTATTTTCTAAATGTAAAAGACTTCCTTGTGGTCTACATAACATGTGATGGTGGCTCTTTAGGGTTACGTCAAAATGTTGCATAGATGATGTTTTACACATCATCTTCAAGTCTTCAGTCTACACGTATCTCTTATGTGTGACTGCCATCATATTGCAGTCTACACGTATCTCTTATGTGCGACTGCCATCATATTGCAGTCTACACGTATCTCTTATGTGTGACTGCCATCATATTGCAGTCTACACGTATCCCTTATTTGTGACTGCCATCATATTGCAGTCTACACGTATCTCTTATGTGTGACTGCCGTCATATTGCAGTCTACACGTATCTCTTATGTGTGACTGCCATCACATTGCAGTCTACACGTATCTCTTATGTGTGACTGCCATCATATTGCAGTCTACACGTATCTCTTATGTGTGACTGCCATCATATTGCAGTCTGCAAGTATCTCTTATGTGTGACTGCCATCATATTGCAGTCTACACGTATCTCTTATGTGTGACTGCCATCACATTGCAGTCTACACGTATCTCTTATGTGTGACTGCCATCATATTGCAGTCTACACGTATCTCTTATGTGTGACTGCCATCATATTGCAGTCTGCAAGTATCTCTTATGTGTGACTGCCATCATATTGCAGTCTACACGTATCTCTTATGTGTGACTGCCATCATATTGTGGTCCACACGTATCTCTTACGTGTGACTGCCATCTACTGGTCACACTTATCATTTCACCATGTACCAAATTGAATAGCTTTGATGTCGGTAAGCACAAGCATAACTATTCCGTACATTAGGTGCACCGGGTTATAAGGCGCACTGTCTAGTTTTGAGAAAATGAAATAATTTCAAGTGCGCCTTACAGTCTGAAAACTACGCCACGTCTTGGGTGTGCAACATTGCCTTTGACTATATTTGACACCCTCCACTGCAATCCAAGTCGTGGAGTGAACTTCTGAATGTCCTCAAAAGGTTGCTGTAAGTCAACATTGCGTCTTGCGTGCGCCGCGTCGCTATTCATAAACGCCGCCTTTTTTAATGGGCGTAATTGCCGCCATGTGCAGCCCTCACTGAAGTAACAGATGCCAATGACTATTTTTGATGGCGCTTTGAAGCGTAATACGGGGCCCCCATAACTCCTCCGCCGGGCTGAGGCGCGGCGTGGAAAATTCCAACTCTTGATTGCCTTCTGGATGCTTGAGCCGGCGAGATCAATAGACGCATTAAGCGGCTTCTCCGCCGGAATAAAAGAGGACACTCTCGCGGAGCGTCTGCCCGGGGTTACGCCTCCCAGCTTCTGATTGCCAACTTCATCTCGCTGTTTTTTTTTCTTGTTTTTTTTCTTTCCTCCCCCCCAGCTGCCATTCATGCGGGCTGGAATTTAGGAGGGGGGGGGGGTCTTTACAATTTGCAAGCCCCAGAGAGCAGCAATGAAGCTGGGTTTGAAAATGTGCCCCCCCCCCCCCCCTTGATGCTGCCTAACAAAACAGAATTAAAATTGCATTAGGAGCACCAGGCTGTAATTTGACAGCACAGCAATCACATTTTCAAGCCCGGCAATTTGGGGCATTTCATTCATTCCGAGCATCCATGCTTCCGTCCATCCGCGACTGTCACAGCTGTGTGTGTGTGTGTGTGTGTGTGTGTGTGTGTGTGTGTGTGTGTGTGTGTGTGTGTGTGTGTGTGTGTGTGTGTGTGTGTGTGTGTGTGTGTGTGTGTGTGTGTGTTCTGGCAATGCGTACTTAATGGGGACATCGCTGTCATGATCTGTGGTCTAGAACAGTGGTCCCCAATCCGTGGACCGATTGGTACCGGGCCGCACAAGAAATTAAAAAAAATAAATAAATAAAAATAAATTATATATATATATATATATATATATTTAAAAATTAAAAAAAAATAAAATTAAATCAACATAAAAATCACAATATATACATTATATATCAATATAGATCAATACAGTCTGCAGGGATACAGTCCGTAAGCCATACTTGCCAACCTTGAGACCTCCGATTCCGGGAGGTGGGGGGTGGGGGGTGGGGTGTGGTTGGGGGCGGGGGCGTGTTTGGGGGTGTGGTTAAGAGGGGAGGAGTATATTTACAGCTAGAATTCACAAACTCGAGTATGTCATATATAAATATATATATACCGTATTTTCCGCACCATAAGCCGCACCTAAAAACCACAAATTTTCTCAAAAGCTGACAGTGCGGCTAATAACCCGGTGCGCTTTATATATGGATTAATATTAATATTTATTTTCATAAAGTTTAGGTCTCGCAACTACGGTAAACAGCCGCCATCTTTTTTCCCCGTAGAAGAGGAAGCGCTTCTTCTTCTACGGTAAGCAACCGCCCCCATAGAAGAGGAAGCGCTTCTTCTTCTACTGTAAGCAACCGCCAAGGTGAGCACCCGCCCCCGTAGAAGAAGAAGCGCGCGGATATTTCATTTCATTTGTGTGTTTCTGTAAAGACCACAAAATGTCTCCTACTAAGAGACACGCGTACAAGGTTCCACTGACTTTTGATATTCCTGTGAACCGCACTGTGGATACAACGGGAACACGTACGGTGAATATCCGTTAGCTTGCCATGCTAACGGCCAGAAACTTCCACCCACGGTGATATTCAAAAGGAAGACCTTACCAAAAGAGAACTTTCCAGCCGGTGTCATCATAAAAGCTAACTTGAAGGGATGGATGGATGAAGAAAAGATGAGCGAGTGGTTGATAGACGTTTACGCGAAGAGACCGGGTGACACCGAAGAAGAAGAAGAATTTGAGGGATTTGTGGATGAGTAATAACTTCAGAACGTGAGCTTTAAATGTTTATTTTGTGTGTTGTGTGACATTAACTTTCAAGCTACATTGAGTTATTGATGTTGCTATTGCTCTGCACTATTTTGAGTGTTACTATTTTTGTATTTGCACATTACATTTTGGGAGTGAACAGAGTTGTTAGAACGCTGGTTTGTAATATATTATTAAAGTTTGACTGACCTATCTGACTGTTTTTTTGACATTCCCTTTAGCGCAGCAGCGTAGGTGCGGCTAATAACACGGGGCGGCTAATAGGTAAACAAAGTTTTGAAATATGCCATTCATTGAAAGTGGGGCTAATAACACGGGGCGGCTTATGGTGCGGAAAATACGGTATATATATATATATATATATATATATATATATATATATATATATATATATATATATATATATATATATATATATATATATATATATATATATATATATATATATATTTATATATATATATATATTTCATATATACACTACCGTTCAAACGTTTGGGGTCACCCAAACAATTTTGTGGAATAGCCTTCATTTCTAAGAACAAGAATAGACTGTCGAGTTTCAGATGAAAGTTCTCTTTTTCTGGCCATTTTGAGCGTTTAATTGACCCCACAAATGAGATGCTCCAGAAACTCAATCTGCTCAAAGGAAGGTCATCAGTTTTGTAGCTTCTGTAACGAGCTAAACTGTTTTCAGATGTGTGAACATGATTGCACAAGGGTTTTCTAATCATCAATTAGCCTTCTGAGCCAATGAGCAAACACATTGTACCATTAGAACACTGGAGTGATAGTTGCTGGAAATGGGCCTCTATACACCTATGTAGATATTGCACCAAAAACCAGACATTTGCAGCTAGAATAGTCATTTACCACATTAGCAATGTATAGAGTGTATTTCTTTAAAGTTAAGACTAGTTTAAAGTGCTTTTCCTTCAAAAATAAGGACATTTCAATGTGACCCCAAACTTTTGAACGGTAGTGTATATATATATATATATATATATATATATATATATATATATATATATATATATATATGTATATATATATATATATATATATATATATATATATATATATATATATATATATATATATATATATATATATATATATACTGTATATATATATATATATATATATATATATATATACTGTATATATATATATATGTATATATACTTGACTTTCAGTGAATTCTAGCTATATATATTTATTTTATTATACATATAAATAAAATAAATACTTGAATTTCAGTGTTCCGGAGGCTATCCAGTAGATGGCAGTATTGTCCTGTTTAAGAGTGTCACAACATTGCTGTTTACGGCAGACGTACTGCTTTATGGTAGACGAAAACGTGACTGCTGTTGTTGTGTGTTGTTACCGCGCTGGGAGGACGTTAATGAAACTGCCTAACAATAAACCCACATAAGAAACCAAGAACTCGCCCTCGATCATTCTACAGTTATGACGTGATTGGGCAGGCACGCTGTTTATATCGTGGGAAAGCGGACGTGAAAACAGACTGTCGCCACTCAGGTTTGCATTGAGCTGGAGGGGGCGTGGCCTCCAGCTCCGGCTGAATTCCGGGAGTTTATCGGGAGAAAATTTCTTCCGGGAGGTTATCGGGAGAGGCGCTGAATTCCAGGAGTCTCCCGGTAAAACCGGGAGGGTTGGCAAAAAAAACCAGGTGCCCTAAAGGGAAACCTTTTTAAATGATAGTCAGATCCATTCTGAAGATGCCTAAGTGAAAAGTCAATCGGTCAATCAATCAATCAATGTTTATTTATATAGCCCTAAATCACAAGTGTCTCAAAGGGCTGCACAAGCCACAACGACATCCTCGGTACAGATCCCAAATAAGGGCGGCAAGGAAAAACTCACAACCCAGTGGGATGTCAATGTGAATGACTATGAGAGGACCGCAGATGTGAGTCGTCCCCCCCCCCCCCCCCCCCCCCCCCCCTAGGGGAGACCGGATGCAATGGACGTCGAGTGGGTCTAGCATAATATTGTGAAAGTCCAGTCCATAGTGGATCTAACATAATAGTGAGAGTCCAGTCCATAGTGGATCTAACATAATAGTGATAGTCCAGTCCATAGTGGATCTAGCGTGATAGTGAGAGTCCAGTCCATAGTGGGGCCAGCAGTAGACCATCCCGAGTGGAGACGGGTCAGCAGCGCAGAGATGTCCCCAACCGATGCACAGGCGAGCGGTCCACCCCGGGTTCCGACTCTGGACAGCCAGCACTTCATCCAGGGCCACTGGACCTGTGCCCCCCGTCCACAAGGGAGAGGGGGGCCACAGGCAAAAAGTGAAACATTTGTTATCCTGGCATTAATAGTACTGTGATTCTGTATGGTATCCATCCTTAGTTAAAACTCATAATATTTTCCAAAAACAAAATCTGGTTTGGTGTTCCTGAGGGTGACATTTTCATACAGCATGATTTTAAAACATTATTACCTTTTTAAGTATGATTCACATTCAGAATGTTCCATCCTTCTATATATGGTAGTTGGAGTAGCAGACAACTTCATTACTGCTAAATAGCAGTTTTCAGTCATGTCACAGAAGATGCAGGATTTGCTTTAACATTTAAGTGGTGAAACTTCCTGGAAAGAGGACAGCTGTAGATAGAGATAGATATAGGAACGCTGATGGGTCGCCATAAGCCGCCCCGTAAAAGATAAGAAAAAGGTAAAACGCTGGGGAAGAAGATGAGTAAAAAATACAATCTAGACTGGGCTCCTAAGGGGGTCTAGTCTGGAGTGGGGAAAAACCTCCATGGAATGCACACATAAACACGTTACATTTAATCACGACAAACTCGCAACAGAGGGGCGGGGAGTTGGGGCCCTGGAGGTCGACTGCTGCTATGAAGCGCTGCCAGCCGTCCATCACCCCGAGGGGAAACAAGCGGTGGTGAAGGTGTGGGGTGGGGGAGGGGAGGTGTGTGCGCGTGTGCCCAATTGTCTGGGGTGTGATGATGTAATGCTAGACTGAGGCCGATCTGCAAAAGTTCGCCTCCAGGCGTCGTTGAGGAGGGAGGGAGGTCAAAAGCGTCCATCATTGAGGTGTCCTTGGGTGTGTTTCTCAGAACAGCCTGGTCCTGTTGTTCACAGCGTCAAGGCCATTCGAGGGAGTCAAATCGTAGATTAGGATCTTTGTTTTTCCGCGAGCAGACAAAACAATGACTTGTCTGTTCTATTCGTCCGTGCTGGCTGCTCTCAAATTCGTCTGATGAAAGGGGCTTCAAAAAAAGTTCAGACAAGACAAAAACGAAGAGAGCGAGCTGGGAGAAGAGGGAGCGGGGAAAAAAAATGCGAGCGCCCTCACCAGAGGCAAGACAGAAAGTAGTGCTGTATTCTGAGGATCACGTCATATTTAATTCAAACTTTTTTTCATTTTTTTAAATGCTCCTCAGTAGTCACGTACAAATTTGTGTAAATTATGGAATTACCCTAACCCTAACCAACTCTCTTTCTTTATGCCTAACCCTAACCCTAACCCCAACCCCAACCCTAGCCCTAACCCTAACCAACTCTTTTTCTTTATGCCTAACCCTAACCCCAATTCTAACCCTAACCTTAACCCTAACCTTACCCTCAACTCTAACCCTAACCCTAACGCCAAACCTAACCCCTAACCCTAACCCTAACCCTTATGCAAAATTATTGAAATGTGGTCCCCATGAACCATATGAAGTCTTTCCCCCCAGGGTCCCCAGTAAGAATGATCAGCACATGACTTCATCAATGCAGAGATTTAAAGACGTGTATGAGCTAACTGGGCAATGGACATTTTACACCATTTTACCTTTTTATGCCTCCACAACCACAAGTGATCAGCAAAAACTTGGTCCCCATTCCAAATGATTACCAGTATGTGTGTGTGTGTGTGTGTGTGTGTGTGTGTGTGTGTGTGTGTGTGTGTGTGTGTGTGTGTGTGTGTGTGTGTGTGTGTGCGCACGGGAGAGATTAGCGCTCCGGAATCCTTTTGCAGTTAGAAATAGACAGTCGTCGCCTCACAAAGAGCGTTGGGGAACAACAACAAAAAAGGAACAGCTGGACGGCTTCAAATGACCAGAAAGGGTCTGATTATTGACGTGCCGACAGGAAGTACTCACAAAAGTGTGTCCAGGACAATTTACCGTAAATGCTCCCAATTAATCATATTATAAAGTTATAAAAAAAAAAAAAATTATTATTTTTTTTTTTAGAAACGCTCAAGAAACTTTTTAGAAAGTTATAAAAAAAAATAAAAACATTTTTTTTTTTTAGACACGCACGAGAAACTTTTATAAAGTTATAAAAAAAAAAAGAAATTCTATTTTTTTGTTTTTTGGTTTTTTAGACATGTATCTCATGCGCACGAGAAACTTTTTATAAAGTTATAAAAAAAAATAATGTTTTTTTTTTTTTAGACACGCACATTTTCTCGTGCACACGAGATAGTTTCTCGTGCGCAGGAAAAACTTTTTATAAAGTTATAAAAAAAAATAATGTTTTTTTTTTTTTAGACACGCACATTTTCTCGTGCACACGAGATAGTTTCTCGTGCGCAGGAAAAACTTTTTATAAAGTTATAAAAAAAAAAAAAAAAATCTAGGTTTTTTTTTTTTAAACACACACGAGAAACTTTCATAAAGTTAAAAAAAAAAAGAAATTCAAATTTTTTTTTTTTTTTTAGAGAAACTTTTTATAAATTATTTTAAAAAAATAAAAAAAAATTTTAGACACGCAAGAGAAACTTTTTAGAAAGTTATAAAAAAAAATATATATATATATATTTTTTAGGCACGCATAAGAAACTTTTTATGAAGTTCTATTTATCATTTATTTATTTTAAAAAAAATCCAAATTTTTGTTTTTTTAGACACGCACAAGAAACTTTTTATAAAGTTATAAAAAAGAAAAAAAAAATGTTTTTTTTTTTTTTTTTAGACACGCACATTTTCTCGTGCACACGAGATAGTTTCTCGTGTGCAGGAGAAACTTTTTATAAAGTTATAAAAAAAAAAAAAAAAAGTATGTTTTTTTTTTTTAGACACACACGAGAAACTTTCATAAAGTTTAAAAAAAAAAAGAAATTCACAT
Organism: Entelurus aequoreus; assembly: GCF_033978785.1. Taxonomy (NCBI): domain Eukaryota; kingdom Metazoa; phylum Chordata; class Actinopteri; order Syngnathiformes; family Syngnathidae; genus Entelurus; species Entelurus aequoreus. Next base: position 5,404,143 of record NC_084733.1, on the reverse strand, counting down.
TTTTTTTTTTTTTAGAGAAACTTTTTATAAATTATTTAAAAAAAAATAAAAAAATTTTTTAGACACGCACGAGAAACTTTTTAGAAAGTTATAAAAAAAAAATTATTATTATTATTTTTTTTTTAGACACGCATGAGAAACTTTTTATAAAGTTCTATTTATCATTTATTTATTAAAAAAAACAATACAAAAATGTATGTTTTTTTTTTTTTAGACACGCACGAGAAACTTTTTAGAAAGTTATAAAAAAAAAATTTTTTTTTTTTTAGACACACATGAGAAACTTTTTATAAAGTTATAAAAATAAAAATAATTTTTATTTTTTATTTTTTTAGACATGTATCCTACACTTTTCTTTTGTAGAGTTTTTTTTTTTAAATGGTCCTCAGTAGTCACGTGCAAATTTGTGTGAATTATGCAAAATTATTTCAATTTGGTCCCCATGAACCATATGAAGTCTTCCCCCCAGGGTCCCCAGTAAGAATGATCAGCACATGACTTCATCAATCCAGAGATTTAAAGACGTGTATGAGCTAACTGGCCAGTGGACATTTTACACCATTTTACCTTTTTATGCCTCCACAACCACAAGTGATGATCAAAAACTTGGTCCCCATTCCAAATGATAACCAGTGTGTGTGTGTGTGTGTGTGTGTGTGTGTGTGTGTGTGTGTGTGTGTGTGTGTGTTTGTGTGTGTGCACACGGGAGAGATTAGCGCTCCGGAATCCTTTTGCAGTTAGAAATAGACAGTCGTCGCCTCACAAAGAGCGTTGGGGAACAACAACAAAAAAGGAACAGCTGGACGGCTTCAAATGACCAGAAAGGGTCTGATTATTGACGTGCCGACAGGAAGTGCTCACAAAAGTGTGTCCAGGACAATTTACCGTAAATGCTCCCAATTAATCATATTATAAAGTTATAAAAAGAAAAAAAAAATTTTTTTTTTTTTTTTTATACACGCACGAGAAACTTTTTTATAAAGTTATAAAAAATAAAAATAAAATTTTTTTTAGACACGCACGTGAAACTTTTATAAAGTTATAAAAAAAAAATAAAAAAAATAATGTTTTTTTTTTAGACACGCACATTTTCTCGTGCACACGAGATAGTTTCTCGTGCGCAGGAGAAACTTTTTATAAAGTTATAAAAAAAAAAAAAAATGTATGTTTTTTTTTTTTTGGACACACACGAGAAACTTTTATAAAGTTTAAAAAAAAAAGAAATTCCAATTTTTTTTTTTTTTTAGAGAAACTTTTTATAAATTATTTAAAAAAAAAAATTTTTTTTTTTAGACACATACGAGAAACTTTTTAGAAAGTTATAAAAAAAAAAAAAAAATTTTTTTTTTTTTTTTTTTTAGACACGCATAAGAAACTTTATGAAGTTCTATTTATCATTTATTTATTTAAAAAAAAATACAAAAATTTGTTTGTTTTTTTTTAGACACGCACAAGAAACTTTTTATAAAGTTATAAAAAAAAAAAAAAAAATTTTTTTTTTTTTTTTTTTAGACGCACATTTTCTCGTGCACACAAGATAGTTTCTCGTGCGCAGGAGAAACTTTTTATAAAGTTATAAAAAAAATAAAAAAAATGTATTTTTTTTTTTTTCAGACACACACGAGAAACTTTCAAAGTTTAAAAAAAAAAAAGAAATTCAAATTTTTTTTTTTTTTTAGAGAAACTTTTTATAAATTATTTAAAAAAAAATTTAAAATTTTTTTTAGACACGCACGAGAAACTTTTTAGAAAGTTATAAAAAAAAATTTTTTTTTTTTTTTTTTAGACACGCATGAGAAACTTTTTATAAAGTTCTATTTATCATTTATTTATTTAAAAAAAAAAACAAAAATGTATGTTTTTTTTTTTAGACACGCACGAGAAACTTTTTATAAAGTTATAAAAATAAAAATATATTTTTTTTATTTTTTTTTTAGACATGTATCCTACACTTTTCTTTTGTAAAGTTTTTTTTTTTAAATGGTCCTCAGTAGTCACGTGCAAATTTGTGTGAATTATGCAAAATTATTTCAATTTGGTCCCCATGAACCATATGAAGTGTTTTCCCCCCAGGGTCCCCAGTAAGAATGATCAGCACATGACTTCATCAATGCAGAGATTTAAAGACGTGTATGAGCTAACTGGCCAGTCGACATTTTACACCATTTTACCTTTTTATGCCTCCACAACCACAAGTGATGAGCAAAAACTTGGTCCCCATTCCAAATGATTACCAGTGTGTGTGTGTGTGTGTGTGTGTGTGTGTGTGTGTGTGTGTGTGTGTGTGTGCGCGTGCGCGCACGGGAGAGATTAGCGCTCCGGAATCCTTTTGCAGTTAGAAATAGACAGTCGTCGCCTCACAAAGAGCGTTGGGGAACAACAACAAAAAAGGAACAGCTGGACGGCTTCAAATGACCAGAAAGGGTCTGATTATTGACGTGCCGACAGGAAGTACTCACAAAAGTGTGTCCAGGACAATTTACCGTAAATGCTCCCGATTAACCGCGCGTGTTCTATACAAGAGTATGTAACCACCAGGGTCTCTGAGGGAAAAACATTGACCGCAGTGTTGTCCCCATACCAATATTTTGGTACCGGTACCGGTATTTTTATTTTGATACTTTTCAATACCTTTCAATACTTTTCTAAATAAAGAGCACCACAAAAAATGTCATTATTGGCTTTCTTTGAACAAAGAATCTTAGTGTACATGAAACATATGTTTATTATTGTCATTTAGTCCTTAAATAAAATAGTGAACATACTAGACAACTTGTCTTTTAGTAGTAAGTAAACAAACTGTCAGGTTCAAACATGGATGACATGTATTAAAACAGACAAGAAGCAAGGAAATAAACAGAGACAGTATTCAATGAGGATAAATGTGTCGACCTGTAACATCTTACAGTGTCACCCACGCTCTAACGAAAAAAAGGTTCACGTCTCCTCTTTTATTTGGATATTCCCTGTTTACATAACAACAGCTGTTTCTAAAGGAATGGGGGGTATGTAAACAGCCATTGTTTTTGGTCACTTTAACACAAAAGAAAAAAATGCCTCGGGCTTGGGCTGGTCCTGGATCGAGCTTGGGCAAGTCTTGGATCACAATAGATAACCCCTCCCGTCTCCTCCCATCGTACACAATGGAATTTTACAAGCCTTTGGCTTGGTGCAACAAAGACAGCCTCTGTCTGCTCGCCGAAAGTTTCCGAAAACGGAAACTTTTGTGATAACTTACACATAATTATTCTAACACAAAGACTCCTAATTAGTCTGCTGACGTATGCAGTAACATATTGTGTCATTTATCGTTCTGCCAAGTGGCCTAGCGGTTAGAGTGTCCGCCCTGGGATGGGAAAAAATATTTTGTGGGGCTAAAAAATATCGATGTAATCATAGTATCGACTAGATACGCTCTTGTACTTGGTATCATTACAGTGGATGTTTGGTGTGGATCCACCCATGGCGTTTGTTTACATTGTGACGGCGGTGAGCTATTGTACCCTCCTACGGTGTGTAGTGAAGCATGTTTAGCTATTCCTCGTCCTCCAGTGATAATGATACATGTAAGAAACGTACTTTATTTGGCGACGATTAGTGATTTAGAAGTAGCTAAAACACTGCCGACGGCGGCTGGACGTTCGCCACTAGCTAGCTAGCCATGTCGTAAAGCACCTCTTCCGTTTCAGTTCACCTTTATCTTGACTTTTTGCACCAAAATGCGTCCATTCTCCCTTTTCTGTCTACACACTGTGTCTGCTTGTAAGTACTCTGTGTGTGTGCGCTGCCCAACATGCTCCTCTGCTCGTAAAACCAGCAATGTCACCACGTGACGACGACGCGCTGTCATGCCCGTTGAAAAAAAAAAAGCGGGGGGCTGGGACCGGTACTTTTTCGAGGCGGTATAGTACCGAATATGATTCATTAGTATCGTGGTACTATACTAGTACCGGTATACCGTAAAACCCTAGTAGAGACATAATATTCAATGCAGCGCTAATATTTTAGTCAATTTAGCAGCAAATTTCACAAACATCTTTATTACGTGTGTCTAAGAGGAGCGTCAACATCTCAAAATATGGGAAATCTCCTGGGAAAATTGGTAAAAGTATGGCATTTTTTTACAACACAATAACTCGCTATCTACTCAATTTGATAACATTTAATAGCAGTTTATGGATACATTGTAAGATTTTCTCTTGAGGAACCCTGAAATATTGAGAACTGACCAGCCAACACACCATAAACTATAGACGACTGCCATGTAACGTCTTAACTTCTTGTTACACTTGAAAGTGATAATATGATCATAATAAAACAAGATGTAACAAATGGACAGCGGTTATCAGAATCAGCTAATTTTTTAAATAAAGAAATTAGATTTTATTCTCAAACAGTTATTTTTTTAACACATATAAGTACGGAAACTTGGTATCATGGAGTTTTAGTATTAGTATGATTTGTCTGTATTATTTATAGTCTGATTAGCAAGAATAATGATCACACACTAACATACTTTAAATATATTTCACAGGCCGCAGGTTCAATAGTGCAAAAAGCCCGCAAACAAGATGTGTTTTTTCCTCAAAAGGGTTACTCCTTCATGGCCCCCTCCATCCTGTTCAAGAGGAACGTGGTGATGGACGACCCGGTCCAGCTTTGCGGCGGCTCCGAGCGTCCGGGCTCGGCTGCTGTCGCCCGCAGCGCCATGATGAAGGTACAAAATGACAATAGATTTTACGCTAACATTTTGGTGACTGAGCTTCTTTTTATTTATTTATTTAAAAAAAAAAAAGTATTTATTTTTATTTTTTTACCATAAAAACAACTTTAGTACCATTTGTCCACACACAGTACTGTATTATAAAAACAACAACCATAGGTTTTGCGGTAGAAAACTGGCAGCTTTGTTGCATGAATATTACCGTAAAAAAAACAGTGGTACTGTTTTTGCATTCCCTTTACAGTAATATGCTGTAAAAAGAAAAAAGCACCTCAAATCTTCCCGTAAAATTCTGGCGACCAAGCTGTCAGTTGTTTACAGTAAGATTAAAAAAAAAAAATGTTTACAGCGTACTGGGGTTGTCTCCATACCAATATTTTGACACCGGTACCAAAATGTATTTCGATACTTTTCTACATAAAGGGAACCACAAAAAATGTCATTATTGGCTTCATTTGAACAAAACATCTTAGAGTACATGAAACATATGTTTATTATTGTAATTTAGTCCTTAAATAAAATAGTGAACATACTAGACAACTTGTCTTTTAGTAGTAAGTAAACAAACAAAGACTCCTAATTAGTCTATGCAGTAACATATTGTGTCATTTATACACCTATTATTTTGTACAAAATTATGAGCTGTAAAAAATTCTTATTAATCCACTTGTTCATTTACTGCTTATTTTCCGTTTCAACATGTTCTATCTACACTTCTGTCAAAATGTAATAATCACTTATTCTTCTCTTCTTTGATACTTTACATAAGTTTTGGATGATACCACACATTTAGGTATGGATCCGATACCAAGTAGTTACAGCAGTGTTTCCCACACATTCATTTATTTGTGGCGGCCCGCCACGAAAGAATTACGTCCGCCACAAAATTAAAAAAAAAAAAAAAAGTTTTTTTTTTTTTTTGTCCTGTCCAGCTTCTCAGGCAAATCATATAGTTGATGTAGATGCCCATATAGGCTGTTCAGATTTACTTTACAAAAGAGAAGTGTAGGATACTTCTCTTGTTGCCTTATTTGTATTTGACCACTACTGTTTTCTGTTTATTTGTTACTGACTGTGGCAGGACACCTCTGCCTCTGTTTCACTTTATGTTGCTGGTAAATAATATGGTTGTAGTAGTAGGCCAAAGTTAAATTATTTAGTATGCACTAATTAAAGGGGCAGAGCTTTAAGAGACATTTTAGCTTTTATATTTTATAAAGATATATTTTTTGTAAGAACCACAATTAATAAATATATTTCAGTGAATAACTTATTGTTCAAATCTGTATATAAATATGTACATAAAGTGTTGTAATTATATTGTAAAATGGATGGATGTTTTAAACAAAACTGTTATTATTAATTAGTAAGTATAAATTTTTTGAGCCTTTTTAGAGAAAATCATATCATTGTAGTATATTATGCAAATTACTCGATGATGTCATGGTGACCACGCCTATAGCCACGCCCCCACCGCCACAGGTATCTTGGCAGTTTATGGGAAACACTGTACAGGATCATACATTGGTCATATTCAAAGTCTTCATGTGTCCAGGGACGTATTTATTGACTTTATAAACATAATATGAGTTTTAAAAAAAGGAAAAAAAGACTTTTGACGACAAAAAATATTGATGTAATCATAGTAGTATCGACTAGATACACTCTTGTACTTGGTATCATTACAGTGGATGTCAGGTGTAGATCCACCCATGGCATTTGTTTACATTGTGACGCCGGTGAGCTATTGTATCCTCCTACGGTGTGTAGTGAAGCATGTTTAGTTATTCCTCGTCCTCCAGTGATAATAATACTTGTACGAAACTTACTTTATTTGTGGCCTTGGAGGCCAGGATTAGTGATTCAGAAGTAGCTAAAACACTGTGGATGCATGTTAGCTGTCTTAAAGCAGCTCTTCCTGAGGGTGTTTCAGTGTTATAACTTCACCTTTATCTTTACTTTTTACGCCAAAATGCGTCCATTCTCCCTTTTCTGTCTACACACTGTGTCTGCTTGTAAGTACTCCGTGTGTGTGCGCTGCCCAACATGCTCCTCTGCTCGTAAAACCAGCAATGTCACCGCGTGACAACGACGCGCCATCATGCTCATTATAAAAAAATATGGCGAACCGGTACTTTTCAAACAGAGTATAGTACCGTTTTTGATTCATTAGTACCGCGATAACAAAATATATAATAATCAAGCGCAAATGCAGTTATGTACATGTAGTACACGTTTAAGTCAGGACTTTGGGAAAGGAATGGCTAAATCAGGCTAGAATGAAGGTTTTAAAATGACCTTCCCAAAGTCCTGACTTAAACGTGTGGACAATGCTGAAGAAACAAGTCCATGTCAGAAAACCAACACATTTAGCTGAACTGCACCAATTTTGTGGTCAAAAATTCAAGCAGAAGCTTGTGGATGGCTACCAGAAGCGCCTTATTGCAGGTAAACTTGCCAAGGGACATGTAAGCAAATATTAACATAGCTGTATGTATACTTTTGACCCAGCACATTTGCTCACATTTTATTAAATACATTTAATAAAGTCAAATACAAATAAGGCAACAAGTGAAGTATCCTACACTTTTCTTTTGTAAAGTAAATCTGAACAGCCTATATGGGCATCTACATCAACTATATGATTTGCCTAAGAAGCAGGTCAGGACAAAAAAAAAAAAAAATTTTTTATAATTTTAAATTTTTTTATTTATTTTTTAGACATGTATCTCGTGCACACGAGAGACTATCTCGTGTGCACGAGAAACTTTCTCGTACGCAGGAGAACATTTTTTAAAGTTATATAAAAAAAAATGAAATTCAATTATTATTATTTTTTTTAAATGTATCTCGTGTGCACGAGAAACTTTTTAAATTTTTTTTTTTTAGACAAGCATGAGAAACTTTAAAGTTATGAAAAAAAAAGAAATTAATTTTTTTTTTTTTTAGACATGTATCTAAGTTTCTCGTGCACACGAGAAACTTTTTATAGTTATAAAAAAAAAAAAATTATTATTTTTTTTTTTAGACATGCACAAGAAACTTTAAAGTTATAAAATAAAAAAGAAATTCTATTTTTTTTTTTTTTTAGACACGCACGAGAAACGTTTTATAAAGTTGTAAAAATAAAAATTCAATTTTTTTTTTTTTTTAGACATGTATCCAACACTTTTCTTTTTTAAAGTAAATCTGAACAGCTGATATGGGCATCTACAACAACTATATGATTTGCCTAAGAAGCTGGTCAGGACAAAAAAGAAAAAAAAAAAGAAAAACAAAAGTGATAAATATTCTTTGGAGCCTCTTTATACATTTTTTTTAATTTTTTGTATTTTTTAGACATGTATCTCGTGCGCACGAGAAACTTTTATAAAGTTTAAAAAAAAAAAAAAATTTTTTTTTTTTATTTTTAGACATGCACGAGAAACTTTTATAAAGTTATAAAAAAAAATAAGAATTTTTTTTTCTCTTTTTTTTAGACATGCACGAGAAACGTTTTATAAAGTTATAAAAATAAAAATAAAAATTCAAATTTTTATTTTTTTTTAGACATGTATCCTACACTTTTCTTTTGTAAAGTAAATCTGAACAGCCGATATGGGCATCTACAACAACTATATGGTTTGCCTAAGAAGCTGGTCAGGACAAAAAAAAAAAGTGATAAATATTCTATGGAGCCCCTTTATAATTTTTTTAAATTTTTTAAATTTTTTTTAGTCATGTATCTCGTGTGCATGAGAAAGTTTCTCGTGCACACGAGAAACTTTTTATAAAGTTTAAAATAAAAAAAATAAATAAAAAAAATAATTCTATTTATTTATTTTTTTCTTTTAGACATGTTTCTCCTGTGCACGAGATACATGTCTAAAAAAAAAAAAAATTATTACATTTTTTTTGCCCCCCTTGTCCCTTTAGGGGCTCCGTAATATTCAAATGTCTTGTACTCTTTTTTTTTGTTGTTGTCTTGTACTCTTGATGAAGTGTCTTCTCCACTCGGCTCCCCGCAGGACTCTCCTTTCTATGTCGGCTACGAGATGGACCTGAAGGACAGCGCTCTCGGCGAGGGAAGCTTCTCCATCTGCAGGCGCTGCACGCACAAGAAGACCGGGCAGAAATACGCCGTGAAAATAGTCAGCAAACGGTACAAAGTCCGGCTGAAAATACTTTTGTGACACTTCCCAGGATTTTCACCAAAAAAAGGGTATGTTGCAGGATGGAGGCGCAGACTCAGCGGGAAATAGCGGCCCTGAAGCTCTGCGACGGTCACCCCAACATCGTCAAGCTGCACGAAATATACCACGACCAGGTAGGCTCGCCGCGGCCTCGTTAAGGAATTAAGCCCGAGAGATTCTCACTAAACACTGTCCCAAAAAGCAGCCCAGATATTTGCACGTAAAAATCCGACAACTTATTTTCCTGTACATTTAAGGACCTCAATCAATCAATCAATGATTACTTAATTTTTTAAGTTATGCACATGTAGATGATGTGTCAGGACAGATCCATTAAGAGTTTGAGCAGAAATATGCTGTATAGGAATTAACTACACACAATAAAAACGTTTACTTTTTGATATCAAAATAAAACACAAAGCAGTTTCACTGCAAAAAGTCAGTGTTCAAAAACAAGGGAAAAAAGTACAAAAATTAGGTGTATCTTACTTGAACTAAGCAAAATTATCTGCCAATAGAACAAGAACATTTGGCTTGTCAAGACTTTCCAAAACAAGTAAAATTAGCTAACCTCAATGAACCCCAAAATAGCTTAAAATAAGTATATTCTCACTAATAACAAGTGCACTTTTCTTGATAGAAAAAACTAACATGAGCCCTTTTTGCTCAGTATGTTGAAAAATATTCTTAAATGAAGTAAATGCTAGTGGCATTATCTTGACATAATGATATGCGCTCGGCATTACATTTCTTGAAACCAGCAAACTTATACTAAAAACTAGTTTATTGTTCCTAACGGAAAGGCAACAAGGCAACCGCTTGTTACTCTCGGGGTCTACGAGCCGCTCAGGCAAATTATATTGTCTAAAAAGGCATTTTTCCATCGATAACATGACATCATCGCGCCAAGTGCGTGCTCTTTCAGTCATTAGTGCGCAAGGAATACAATTTTGTGGAATAGCCTTCATTTCTAAGAACAAGAATAGACTGTCGAGTTTCAGATGAAAGTTCTCTTTTTCTGGCCATTTTGAGCGTTTAATTGACCCCACAAATGTGATGCTCCAGAAACTCAATCTGCTCAAAGGAAGGTCAGTTTTGTAGCTTCTGTAACAAGCTAAACTGTTTTCAGTCAGGACAAAAAAAAAAAAGAACAAAAAAAAAAGATAAATATTCTATGGAGCCTCTTTATAATTTTTTATTTATTTTTTTAATTTTTAGACATGTATCTCGTGCGCACGAGAAACTTTTTATAGTTAAAAAAAAAAAAAAATATTTTTTTTTTTTTAGACATGCACGAGAAACTTTTATAAAGTTATTAAAAAAAAAGGAATTCAATTTTTTTTATTTTTTTTTTGACATGTATCTCGTACGCACGAGAAACTTTTTATAAAGTTATAAAAAAAAAAAAAGATTTTTTATATATATATATATATACGTATATATATATATATATATATATATATATATATATATATATATATATATATATATATATATATATATATATATACGTATATATATATATATATATATATATATATACGTATATATATATATATATATATATATATATATATATATATATATATATATATATATATATATATATATATATATATATATATATATATATATATATATATATATATATACGTATATATATATATATATATATATATATATACGTATATATATATATATACATATATATACGTATATATATATATATGTATATATATACGTATATATATATATGTATATATATACGTATATATACAGTATATATTTTGGAGTGCACACATAAACACGTTACATTTAATCACGACAACTCGCAACAGAGGGGCGGGGAGTTGGGGCCCTGGAGGGTCGACTGCTGCTATGAAGCGCTGCCAGCCGTCCATCACCCCGAGGGGAAACAAGCGGTGGAGAAGGCGTGGGGTGGGGGAGGGTGTGTGTGTGTGTGTGTGTGTATGTGCCCATTGTCTTGGGTGTGATGATGTAATGTTCATAGACTGAGGCCGATCTGCATGCAAGCAAAAGTTCGACTCCAGGTGTCGTTGAGGATGGAATGCGACCGCCCTCACCAGAGGCAAGACAGGGGACATAAGATAAAAGGAAGGAGGTCACGAGAAGACACACTACATGGGAAAATACTAGCAGCTTTAAACATGACTGTGGATTAAAAAAGAACACTTAATATCTCATTCTCACATAAGCTATGAAGACACGCACGAGACACGTTTTATAAAGTTATAAAAATAAAAATTCAAATTTTTTTATTTATTTATTTTTTTAGACATGTATCCTACACTTTTCTTTTGTAAAGTAAATCTGAACAGCCGATATGGGCATCTACATCTACTATATGATTTGCCTGAGAAGCTGGTCAGGACAAAAAAGAAAAAACTTTTATAAAGTTATTAAAAAATATATATATATATATATTTTTTTTAAGACACGCACGAGAAACTTTAAAGTTATAAAAAAAAAGAAATTCAAATTTAAAAAAAAATTTTTTTTTACATGTATCTCGTGCACACGAGAAACTTTTTATAAAGTTATAAAAAAAAAATGTATATATATATATTTTTTTTTTAGACACGCACGAGAAACGTTTTATAAAGTTATAAAAATAAAAATAAAAATTCTAATTCTAAAAAGAGTGCGGGTACTAGACTGGCCCGCCTGCAGTCCAGACCTGTCTCCCATTGAAAATGTGTGTCGCATTATGAAGCCTAAAATAGCAGAAGGGAGACCCCCGGACTGTTGAACAACTTAAGCTGTACATCAAGCAAGAATGGGAAAGAATTCCACCTGAGAAGCTTCAAAAATGTGTCTCCTCAGTTCCCAAACCTTTACTGAGTGTTGTTAAAAGGAAAGGCCATGTAACACAGTGGTGAACATGCCCTTTCCCAACTACTTTGGCACATGTTGCAGCTATGAAATTCTAAGTTAATTATTATTTGCAAAAAAAAATTAATTTTATGAGTTTGAACATCAAATATGTTGTCTTTGTAGCATATTCAACTGAATATGGCTTGAAAAGGATTTGCAAATCATTGTATTCCGTTTATATTTACATCTAACTCAATTTCCCAACTCATATGGAAACGGGGTTTGTAAAATCCTTCGAAGCGTTCTGAACCGAGCCCCCCGATGTTTGACAGTGACTTGGTGTTGGTTTGTAGCTCCACACGTTCCTGGTTCTGGAGCTGCTGGGCGGAGGGGAGCTGCTGGAGCGTATCCGCAGGAAGCGACACTTCAGCGAGACGGAGGCCAGCCGCATCATGCGCAAGTTGGTGTCGGCGGTCAGCCACATGCACGACGTTGGCGTGGTGCACCGGGATCTGAAACCTGAGGTGAGTTGACCCTTTTTTTGTCCTCCCTGTGATGTGGGGGCCCCCCATCACTGAGCGTGTCCTACCCTCAGTAAGTGCGCTGCTACGCGAGGTGATGCGGGCCCCCCACCCCCAAAGCGTGTCCCACCCTCAGTAAATGCGCTGCTACCCGAGCCTGCGTTTTTCCGCGCAAAAAAAAAAAGCAGTGATTACCGCCGCCGGCCTCTCAGTCCAAAAACTGTGCCCCGCAGAACCTGCTCTTCACCGACGAGGGCGAGAGCTCGGAGATCAAAATCATAGACTTCGGCTTCGCCCGCCTCAAGCCGCCGGACAATCAGCTCCTGAAGACCCCCTGCTTCACCTTGCAGTACGCCGCGCCGGAGATACTCAAATACGACGGCTACGACGAGTCGTGCGATCTCTGGAGTCTGGGGGTCATTCTGGTGAGTGGACCGTATAACGGGCTCTCTCTGCATCGTCGGGGGGTAAATGTGAGGAGCTGTGATGAAAAGGCTTTTGAGAGCGTGTGTGTGTGGAGAAAAACCACATCAGGACAGTCCACTACTTTCTTTCAACAATGGCGTGCAGCGCATGCAGCTCTGATCAACACGCTTTTATTGTGTGTGTGTGTGTGTGTGTGTGTGTGTGTGTGTGTGAGGGGGCGTGTCTGTGTTTACTAACACGACACGGCAGAGCCGAAGCCGAGTTTCTTAACATGGAGATATCCTCACTACTTTTCTTTTGTCCGACCACAAAGAAAAGAACATTTTAGTTCAATGTAAGTTGTGTCTCGGATCGAAGATCCTATCCTAGCAATTCAAATCTGGATTACAATGCATCAAAGAAACCGACACCTTCATGTCGCTTCCCATCCTACACAGTGGAGTTTTACACGCCTTTTGATTGGTAAGATCGAAGACAGTTTTTTTGTCTGCTCCCCGGGAACTCATTGACACACAACGTTTTGTGATAACTTACATACAATTATTCTGACAGGCGCCTGTTCAATAAATGACCCCAGCAATCACGGGTTTGCAAGCGAACAACACCAAAGCTTTGGCGTTTCATTGAGAATATAGAATACTACACTCAGCGCTCAAGAATCTGGCAAAATGTGGAAGTACGACTTTGGTAAATGTTGTGCGCGACCAGTCTTCCTCTCAGGGAATAAAACACACTGGTCAATCCCAAGTTCTTTTGGATGACATATATGTTGAGCAAAAAGGACCCCAGAGACAAGAACGGTACAATACCACGTTTTACTGAAGCTTCAGGAGACCAGCCCTTACAATGCGACAATAGCATCAGCAAGCGAGGTCTGAATCCAAACAAAAAGAGTCACCTCTCGCCCAGAAATGAGCGCAGCTGCTTCTTCAGAACACATAAGGAACTGGCCAAAACAGCTCTGTGAGCCGTCAAACAGGAGCCCTTATCTAAAGGCTTAGTGGCCACATGCGTGGACAGCACCTTTTAGCTCTTATTTCCAAAATTGTGTACACTACTGAATTGGGTTCTTTTATGGCCGCTTAAGTGGACACTTATACTGCCATCTGGTGGTGTCAGAAGACTATAACACACAATGGAAAAGTGTAAAAATAATAAATGTATCAAAGATCCTATCCTAGCGATTCAAATCTGCTGAAACAGCTACAAAAGCAACATGTTTCGACGAAGCTAGTAAAGAGAGACACACTTCACCTCCTAAGCCTGGATTTTAACGAGTCACCGCGCGCTGAAGGTACACACACGCCGTCAATTCTCTTATATACTCTTTCATTCTAGACTTCTAGAGTGTTTGATTATCACATCACTCTAAATGTATAGACTATAAAGTTCACAAACATAAAGAGGGATGCTAGTGGGCCAGGCCAATCGTTCCTTTTTCCTAAACTAAAACCGGGGAAATGTGTAGAGTGTTCTGGGCTTCAGACATGATTTTATTTCACAATTCCTTGAGAGAAAAAAACGCCTGGTTAGGCTTTGTGTATGTAGTGTGTGCCTTCCTTGGTTTACAGCAGGGGTCACCAACGTGGTGCCCGCGGGCACCAGGTAGCCCGTAAGGACCAGATGAGTCGCCCGCTGGCCTGTTCTAAAAATAGCTCAAATAGCAGCACTTACCAGTGAGCTGCCTCTATTTTTTAAATTTCATTTATTTACTAGCAAGCTGGTCTCGCTTTGCCTGACATTTTTGATTCTAAGAGAGACAAAACTCAAATAGAATTTGAAAATCCAAGAAAATATTTTAAAGACTTGGTCTTCACTTGTTTAAATAAATTCTTTTTTTAAATTTTTTTTTACTTTACTTCATATAACTTTCAGAAAGACAATTTTAGCGAAAAAATACAACCTTAAAATGATTTTAGGATTTTTAAACACATTTACCTTTTTACCTTTTAAATTCCTTCCTCTTCTTTCCTGACAATTTAAATCAATGTTCAAGTAAAAAAAATTTTTTTATTATTGTAAAGAATAATAAATACATTTTAATTTAATTCTTCATTTTAGCTTCTGTTTTTTCGACGAAGAATATTTGTGAAATATTTCTTCAAACTTATTATGATTAAAATTCAAAAAAATGATTCTGGCAAATCTAGAAAATCTGTAGAATCAAATTTAAATCTTCTTTCAAAGTCTTTTGAATTTCTTTTAAAATTTTTGTTCTGGAAAATCTAGAAGAAATAATGATTTGTCTTTGTTAGAAATATAGCTTGGTCCAATTTGTTATATATTCTAACAAAGTGCAGATTGGATTCGAACCTATTTAAAACATGTCATCAAAATTCTAAAATGAATCTTAACCAGGAAAATGTACTAATGATGTTCCGTAAATTCTTTTTTAAATTTTTTCAAAAAGATTCGAATTAGCTAGTTTTTCCTCTTCTTTTTTTCGGTTGAATTTTGAATTTTAAAGAGTCGAAATTGAAAATAAACTATGTTTCAAAATTTAATTGTCATTTTTTTTCTTGTTTTCTCCTCTTTTAAACCGTTCAATTAAGTGTAAATATCATTAATTATTAATAATAACATAGAGTTAAAGGTCAATTGAGCAAATTGGCTATTTCTGGCAATTTATTTAAGTGTGTATCAAACTGGTAGCCCTTCGCATTAATCACTACCCAAGAAGTAGCTCTTGCTTTCAAAAAGGTTTACAGCTACGTCGTTATTATGCGGTTTGTTACTTATGTATGTTATGTTGCAGCTATTTAAAATAGTTTTGTCAATTTGTTCTGGCCTGAAATTGGCCCAGTTGATCAACACATTATATTATTCTCCAGTGCAATAACAGGACTGAAATGAAGGCTAAAAGGGCATTAAAGGAGGCCTTAAAAAAACAAATATATATATATATATAAGTAACTAAATAGTTACTTTTCACCGTAACGCATTACTTTTTGGTGTAAGTGACTGAGTTAGTAACTGAGTTACTTTTGAAATAAGGTAACTACTAACTGTAACTAGTTACTGGTTTTCAGTAACTAACCCCACACTGGTCCTGATGCTGTGGTTTTTGTCGCACCCCGGGCCCCGCAGTATACCATGCTGTCCGGCCAGGTGCCTTTCCAGTGTCAGGAGCAGAGCCTGACCCACACCAGTGCGGAGGAAATCATGAAGAAAATCAAACAGGGGGACTTCTCCTTCGAGGGCGAGGCCTGGAGGAACGTGTCCCAGCAGGCCAAAGATCTCATCCGAGGTGAGATCGCGGCTCCGGTGTTTCCCGTACATTTTTCAACGTGGGGCCGCCGCGAGTACAAAAACCCCCAAAAGCAGTGAAGTTGTCACGTCGTGTAAATGGTAAATTAAAAAGAGAATACAAAAAATCCTTTCCAACTTATATTCAATTGAATAGACTGCAAAGACAAGATATTTCATGTTCACACTGAGAAACTTTGTTATTTTTGTGCAAATAATCATTAACAAGCCGGCGGCGTTTCTGGGTGTTGTTGATAAATGGCTTTGGCTTTGCATAGTAGAGTTTTAACTTGCACTTACAGATGTAGCGATTGACTGTGGTTACTGACAGGGGTTTTCTGAAGTGTTCCTGAGCCCAGGTGGTGATATCATTTACACACTGACCAAACGCTTGTAAAATATACTCTAGAGCTTTTGTGACCTATTTTGTGACCCAAGATATTTAACATTCGAACTGGAAAACTTTGTTATTTTTTGCAAATATTAGCTCATTTGGAATTTGTTTAAAAAAAGCTGGCACAAGTGGCTAAAAAAGACAGAGAAAGTTGAGGAATGCTCTTAAAAGACTTATTTGGAACATCCCACAGGTGAACAGGCTAATTGGGAACAGGTGGGTGCCATGATTGGGTATGAAAGCAGCTTCCATGAAATGCTCAGTCGTTCACAAACAAGGAACGGGGGCGAGGGTCACCACTTTGTCGACAAACGCCTGAGCAAATTGTTTAAGAACAACATTTCTCAACCAAGCTATTGCAAGGAATTTAGGGATTTCACCATCGACGCTCCATAATATCTTCAAAAGGTTCAGAGAATCTGGAGAAATCACTGCACGTAAGCCATGATATTACGCACCTTGGATCCCTCAGGAGGTACTGCATCAAAAAGCCACATCAGTGTGTAAAGGATATCACCACACGGGCTCGGGAACACTTCAGAAAAAACCACTGTCAGTAACTGCAGTTGGTCGCTACATCTGTAAGTGCAAGTTGAAACTCTGCTATGCAAAGCCAAAGCCATTTGTCAACAACACCCAGAAACGCCGCCGGCTTCGCTGGGCCCCGAGCTCATCTAAGATGGACTGATGCAAAGTGGAAAAGTGTTCTGTGGTCCGACGAGTCCACATTTCAAATTGTTTTTGGGAAATGTGGACGTCGTGTCGTCTGGAACAAAGAGGAAAAGAACCATCAAATTCCAAATGAGCTAGTATTTGCAAAGAATAACAAAGTTTTCCAGTTCGAATGTTAAACATCTTGGTCACAAAATAGGTCACAAAAGCTCTAGAGTATATTTTACAAGCGTTTGGTCAGTGTGTAAATGATATCACCACCTGGGCTCAGGAACACTCCAGAAAACCACTGTCAGTAACCACAGTCAATCGCTACATCTGTAAGTGCAAGTTAAAACTCTACTATGCAAAGCCAAAGCCATTTATCAACAACACCCAGAAACGCCGCCGGCTTGTAAATGATTATTTGCACAAAAATAACAAAGTTTCTCAGTGTGAACATGAAATATCTTGTCTTTGCAGTCTATTCAATTGAATATAAGTTGAAAAGGATTTGTTGTATTCTCTTTTTATTTACCATTTACACAACGTGACAACTTCCCTGCTTTTGGGGTTTGTCTTTCTAATAGCCAATTATGCAAATGATATAATGATGTTATATTGACCCCCCCCCCGCCTCACTAAACACCTGGCCACGCTCCAGCTGCCACAAATGTGTGGCGAAACACCGAGTCCTTCAGGTCTTCTTGTAGTCCCCTCTGACTCGTGGTTTTGCAGAGCTGCTGACTGTGGATCCGATCAAGAGGATCAAGATGTGCGGCCTCCGCTACAACGCCTGGCTGCAGGATGACAGCCAGCTGTCTTCCAACCCGCTCATGACCCCGGACATCCTGGGCTCGTCCACCGTGTCCGTGCACACTTACGTCAAAGCCACCTTTAACGTGAGACACTTTTTTTTTTTTACAGAAGTAGTTCCTATCCAAACCACTTTGTGAGGTCACAGACCTCACAATATTGACCATTTTTTTGGATTATTCAAAGTTGGACACCGTCCATGGGAATTAATGGGAATATATGGGAATTAATGGGAATATATGGGAATTAATGAGAATATATGGGAATGAATGGGAATATATGGTAATGAATGGGAATATATGTGAATGAATGGGAATTAATGGGAATATATGGGAATTAATGGGAATATATGGGAATGAATGGGAATATATGGGAATTAATGGGAATATATGGGAATTAATGGGAATATATGGGAATTAATGAGAATATATGGGAATGAATGGGAATATATGGGAATGAATGGGAATATGTGTGAATGAATGGGAATTAATGGGAATATATGGGAATTAATGGGAATATATGGGAATGAATGGGAATATATGGGAATTAATGGGAATATATGGGAATGAATGGGAATATATGGGAATGAATGGGAATATATGGGAATGAATGGGAATATATGGGAATTAATGGGAATATATGGCAATATATGGGAATTAATGGGAATATATGGGGATAAATGGGAATATATGGGAATTAATGGGAATATATGGGAATTAATGGGAATTAATGGGAATATATGGGAAATAATGGGAATATATGGGAATATATGGGAATGAATGGGAATTAATGGGAATATATGGGAATGAATGGGAATATATGGGAATTAATGGGAATATATGGGAATGAATGGGAATATATGGGAATTAATGGGAATGAATGGGAATATATGGGAATTAATGGGAATATATGGGAATGAATGGGAATATATGGGAATTAATGGGAATATATGGGAATGAATGGGAATATATGGGAATTAATGGGAATATATGGGAATGAATGGGAATATATGGGAATGAATGGGAATATATGGGAATTAATGGGAATATATGGGAATGAATGGGAATATATGGCAATATATGGGAATTAATGGGAATATATGGGGATAAATGGGAATATATGGGAATTAATGGGAATATATGGCAATATATGGGAATTAATGGGAATATATGGGAATTAATGGGAATATATGGCAATATATGGGAATTAATGGGAATATATGGGAATTAATGGGAATATATGGGAACATATGGGAATTAATGGGAATATATGGGAATGAATGGGAATATATGGGAATTAATGGGAATATATGGGGATAAATGGGAATATATGGGAATGAATGGGAATATATGGGAATTAATGGGAATATATGGCAATATATGGGAATGAATGGGAATATATGGGAATTAATGGGAATATATGGGAATATATGGGAACATATGGGAATTAATGGGAATGAATGGGAATATATGGGAATATATGGGAATTTATGGGAATTAATGGGAATTAATGGGAACATATGGGAACATATGGGAATGAATGGGAATGAATGGGAATATATGGGAATTAATGGGAATATATGGGGATAAATGGGAATATATGGGAATATATGGGAATTAATGGGAATTAATGGGAATATAAGGGAATTAATGGGAATATATGGGAACTTTAATATTTAAAGTTCTAATTAATATATATATATATATATATATATATATATATATATATATATATATATATATATATATAAATAATTAATATAATATATATTATAAATATATATATAATTTATGTAATATATATATAATATATATTATATTAATTATATATTATATATTATATAATTAATGTAATATATATACAGTATATATATAATACACATTATATTAATTATATAACATATATATATATATATATATATTTATATATATATATATATATATATATATATATATATATATATATATATATATATATATATATATATATATATATATATATATATATATATAGATGTAAACAAAATTTTTTTTTTCCGTGGGACATCCCACAGCCAGATTGTGTTGCTGTATTGTCCGCAGCCTGGTGCTATTGTGCTAAGCTGCTCACTGACATGCACTTCCTGTGTCGCAGGCTTTCAACAAATGCAAGCGGGAGGGCTTCCGCCTGCAGACGGTGGACAAGGCGCCGCTCGCCAAACGGCGGAAGATGAAGAAGACCAGCACCAGCACGGAGACGCGCAGCAGCTCCAGCGAGAGCACCCAATCCTCGTCCTCCTCATCCCAGTCCCAGGAGAAGAACTTTGCCGAGGGCGACGGCCACCTGCCGCCCGCCACGACCCCCGTCAGCACGCCCGCCGCCCTGGGGACGGACTCCGAGCACCAAGAGCCGCCCCCGCCCGCTTTTCACTTTTCTGACGGGAAGTGACGGAGGACCCGGACCTTCACGTTCACCTTCGATCTTTTTTTATTAATTTTTTTTTGCATGGATGTCATCCTGCACGTCTCTAAAGGCAAGCATGCAGCAGGAGCGGCAACCTCAGTATCCAAGCAACCTCCACTAGCAATAGCTTGACAACACACACACACACACACACACACACACACACACACACACACACACACACACACACACACACACACACACACACACACACACACACACACACACACACACACACACACACACACACACACACACACACATTCTTGTATTTGTTACCTTCTTGAGACGTGAGAAAAATGCCTCCCTCTTTAGGACCAGCCTTTCTAGATATATAAAGATGTGTATTTACAACATTAATAATATATACATACTATGCAAATATAAAAAGGGTAAGCTTTTAGTTAATTTTTATTTATTTTAATTTTTTCTTTATTGGTTTTTCTTTATTTTTATTTACTTCAAGTTATTACAGTATGTCTCTATATACATATTTTATTTTTTAAATTAAATTTGACCAAAGGGGGCGCAATTTCTTACACACACTTGTTATTTCATATGTTGACCAGAGGAGGAGCACTTTTAAAACCGAAATTTTGAAAAATCCCCTCCTTTTTGGGACCACCCCTAATTGTGATAGATTTCACCAGCAGGGGTGCAAATGAGACATTCTCTATCAGATGCGATGGTTTTGCGTATTAGGACCATGGTCTCGGTCCTAACTTGTTCACACCTCTTTATATGGAAGCTACTTTTTCTTGTTGATGTCTCGAGAAGGGCAGAAATACAAGAAGAAACACATTCGTGTATTTCTTACCTTCCTAAGACTTCCGAAAAATTCCTACCTCTATAGCAGTGTTTTTCAACCACTGTGCCGCGGCACACTAGTGTGCCGTGAGATATTGTCTGGTGTGCCGTGGGAAATTATGCAACTTCACCTAATTTATCCCAAAAATATTTTTGGCAAATCAATAATTAGAATCTGCCAATAATGTGCCGTTGCTTAGTGTCTGTGCTGTGTAAAACTCGGCAGGGTAACCACGTAATACTCCATGTCAGTAGGTGGCAGCATTGCTTTGTAAAAGTCGGAATGTGTCGGGTGAGACGAGGATGGTTTGTTGTGATCCCGATATGCAGACCACAGTGGGAGGCAGGGTGCAGGTAAAAAGGGTATGTAATGCTTAAACCCAAAATGAACGAAAGGAAAAGGCTATGCAAAACAAAAGTCAAACTGAACTGGCTACAAAGTAAACAGAGACAGAATGCTGGACGACAGCAAAAACTTACGGTATCCACAAAGTACATCCGTACGTGACATGAAAATCAACAATGGCCACACAAAGAAGGATAGCAACAACGTAAATAGCCTTGTTTGCTAACACAAAGCAGGTGCGCGGAATAGCGCTCAAAGGAAGACATGAAGCCACTACAGGAAAACACCGGCAAAACAGGAAGGGCCACCAAAATAAGCAAGACAAGAACTAAAGCACTACACACAGGAAGACACCAACACACTCAAAATAAGACACGACGACTTGGTGGAGTTAATTTTTTAAAGTTTTCTGCTGGTGGTGTGCCTCCGGATTTTTTTTATGACAAAAATGTGCCTTGCCTCAAAAAAGGTTGAAAAACACTGCTCTATAGGACCGCCCTTTCTAGATACAGTATATAAAGATGTGTATTTACAACATTAATAATATATACAAACTATGCAAATATAAAAAAGGCAAGCTTTTAGTTAATTGTTTGTTTTGTTTTTGGAATTTTTTGTTTGTAATTGTTTTTTATCTTCATTATTTACTTCAAGTTATTACAGTATGTCTCTATCTACATATTTATTTATTTATTTATTTAAATAAATTTTGGCCAAAAGGGGGCGCATTTCAATTTCTTACACACACTTGTTATTTCATATGTTGACCAGAGGAGGGATCACTTCAAATTTTTTACACACACTTGTTATTTCATATGTTGACCAGAGGGGGAACACTTAAAATTTTTACACACACTTGTTATTTCATATGTTGGCCAGACGGGGAGCACTTCAAATGTTTACACTCACTTGTTATTTCATATGTTGACCAGAGGAGGGATCACTTCAAATTTTTACACACACTTGTTATTTCATATGTTGACCAGAGGGGGGAACACTTCAAATTTTTACACACACTTGTTATTTCATATATTGACCAGAGGAGGGATCACTTCAAATTTTTACACACACTTGTTATTACATATGTTGACCACAGGAGGGAGCACTTCAAAATGTTTACACACACTTGTTATTTCATATCTTGACCAGAGGAGGGATCACTTCAAATTTTTACACACACTTGTTATTTCATATGTTGACCAGAGGGGGAGCACTTCAAAATGTTTACACACACTTGTTATTACATATGTTGGCTAGAGGGGGAACACTTTAAATTTTTACACGCACTTGTTATTTCATATGTTGACCAGCGGGGGATCACTTCAAATGTTTACACTCACTTGTTATTTCATATGTTGGCCAGAGGGGGAGAACTTCAAAATGTTTACACACACTTGTTATTACATATGTTGGCCAGAGGGGGAACACATCAAAATTTTAAGATTACACACACTTGTTATTTCATATGTTGACCAGAGGAGGGATCACTTCAAATTTTTACACACACTTGTTATTTCATATGTTGACCAGAGGGGGAGCACTTCAAAATGTTTAC
This sequence comes from Entelurus aequoreus, assembly GCF_033978785.1. Taxonomy (NCBI): domain Eukaryota; kingdom Metazoa; phylum Chordata; class Actinopteri; order Syngnathiformes; family Syngnathidae; genus Entelurus; species Entelurus aequoreus. Next base: position 5,381,209 of record NC_084733.1, on the reverse strand, counting down.
ACACACTTGTTATTACATATGTTGGCCAGAGGGGGAACACTTTAAATTTTTACACGCACTTGTTATTTCATATGTTGACCAGCGGAGGATCACTTCAAATGTTTACACTCACTTGTTATTTCATATGTTGGCCAGAGGGGGAGAACTTCAAAATTTTTACACACACTTGTTATTACATATGTTGGCCAGAGGGGGAACACATCAAAATTTTAAGATTACACACACTTGTTATTTCATATGTTGACCAGAGGAGGGATCACTTCAAATTTTTACACACACTTGTTATTTCATATGTTGACCAGAGGGGGAGCACTTCAAAATGTTTACACACACTTGTTATTACATATGTTGGCCAGAGGGGGGATCACTTCAAATTTTTTACACACACTTATTTCATATGTTGACCAGAGGAGGGAGCACTTCAAAATGTTTACACACACTTGTTATTACATATGTTGACCAGCGGGGGATCACTTCAAATGTTTACACTCACTTGTTATTTCATATGTTGGCCAGAGGGGGGAACACTTCAAATTTTTACACACACTTGTTATTACATACGTTGGCCAGCGGGGGAACACTTCAATTTTTTACACACACTTGTTATTACATATGTTGACCAGA
>NC_084733.1:5368085-5373085 GCF_033978785.1 Entelurus aequoreus | reverse complement strand
AATAAATGTATTACAACAATATATATGACATATATTTACACTTGAATCATCTCTAACAATAAAATATTATATCATCATACATTTCACAACAATGTTCTTGTTCAAATAAAGATAAATACTTCAATATCTGCTTGAATCATAACTTTAAAGCACGTAATCCAACAATTCATGTAAATGTTTTACAGTAAAACAATTTTTTACAGTAAAATCCACTTTCAATATAGAGTAAGAATACATTATAAAACACAACAACCGTAGATTTTACAGTATAGAAAACTGAGGTACCGTTTTTCCATTCCATTTTATTTAATTCCTTGTATGTCTTTATTTTATCTGCTGTAAAAAAACAAAAAATGCGGCCCTCTGAGGGCAATGTGGCCCTCAATGTAAACCAGTTGGACACGCCCCCCTTTTTTTGTCAACAACCTTGTTGTTTTATGGCAAAATAAAATGACAAAAATATGCAATATTCCCTTCCAAAAATGGCTAAACTGGAAAATTTGATGTGAAGTATTTGGAGCCCTAAATAGATCAATAATTAATAACATTGATTTTGATTTTTTTTTTTTTTTTTTAACAATGACAGCTAAAAAAATAAATAAAATCCCACTTAAATTCCTAGGGATCCGAAAGGGTGGCGACACTCGAAAAAGTGTTAAAAATAAGTTTTACTTTTTGAAAAAAAACTTCCATTGCTTCAATTTCAACTCAATCCATCAATTATAACTAGTTATTACTATCTTATGTTTGTATTATGTTCATTTTATGCCTTATTGTCACAGAAAACCTTTTTTCTTATATTTCAAAGACACAAAATATGCTATATTCCCCCGCCCCAAAAAAATATTAAAAAGTGAAATATTTGATGTGAAGTAATTGGAGCCTTGAATAGATCAATAATTAAAACCAGTGATTTTGATTCATTATTATTTTCTGAGCAATGACGGTTAAAAATGTTTTTTTTAAAAAGTGTTAAAAAATAAGTTGTACTTAATTTTAAAACTTTCATTACTTAAATCTTTATCTGGATCAATTTCGGATCAATCCATCAATTATAACTTGTCATTACTATTTTATGTTTGTATTATGTTCATTTTATGCCCTTTTTGTCATTGAAAACCTTTTTTCTTATATTTCAAAGTCACAAAATATGCAATATTCCCCCCCAAAAAAATATTATAAAGTGAAATATTTGACGTGAAGTAATTGGAGCCTTGAATAGATCAATATTTCAAACCAGTGATTTTTATTCATTATTATTTTCTGAGCAATGACAGTTAAAAAAAAAAAAAAGTAAAAAGTGTTAAAAAATAAGTTGTACTTAATTTTAAAACTTTCATTGCTAAAATCTTTATCTGGATTAATTTCAGATCAATCCATCAATTATAACTTGTTATTACTATTTTATGTTTGTAATATGTTCATTTTATGCCTTTTTTTTGTCATAAAAAACCTTTTTTCTTATATTTTAAAGACACAAAATATGCAATATTCCCCCCCCAAAAAATATTAAAAAGTGAAATATTTGACGTGAAGTAATTGGAGCCTTGAATAGATCAATATTTCATAACATTGATTTTGATTTATTATTATTTTCTGAGCAATGACAGTAAAAATAAAAATAAAAATGTAATACTGTTAAAAAATAAGTTGTACTTAATTTTGAAACTTTCATTGCTAAAATCCTTATCTGGATCAATTTCGGATCAATCCATCAATTATTGCTTGTTATTACTATTTTATGTTTGTATTATGTTCATTTTATGCCCTTTTTGTCATAGAAAACCTTTTTTCTTATATTTCAAACACACAAAATATACAATATTCCCCCCCAAAAATATTTACAAAATTAAATATTTGACGTGAACTAATTAGAGCCTTGAATAGATCAATATTTCATAACATTGATTTTGATTTATTATTATTTTCTGAGCAATGACAGTAAAAAAAAAAAAATGTAAAAAGTGTTAAAAAATAAGTTGTACTTAATTTTAAAACTTTCATTGCTAAAATCTTTATCTGGATCAATTTCAGATCAATCCATCAATTATAACTTGTCATTACTATTTTATGTATGTATTATGTTCATTTTATGTTCTTTTTGTCATAGAAAACCTTTTTTCTTATATTTTAAAGACACAAAATATGCAATATTCCCTCCCAAAAAATATTAAAAAGTGAAATATTTGATGTGAAGTAATTGAAGCCTTGAATAGATCAATATTTCATAACATTGATTTTGATTCATTATTATTTTCTGAGCAATGACAGTTTAAAAAAACCCCCGTAAAAAGTGTTAGAAATAAATTGTACTTAATTTTAAAACTTTCATTGCTTAAATATTTATCTGGATTAATTTCAGATCAATCCATCACTTATAACTTGTAATTACTATTTTATGTTTGTATTATGTTCATTTTATGTTCTTTTTGTCATAGAAAACCTTTTTTCTTATATTTCAAACACACAAAATATGCAATATTCCTCCCAAGAAATATTATAAAGTGAAATATTTGATGTGAAGTAATTGGAGCCTTGAATAAATCAATAATTCTTAACCTTGATTTTGATTCATTATTATTTTCTGAGCAATGACAGTTAAAAAAAAAAAAAAAAGTAAAAAGTGTTAAAAAAAAGAAGTTGTACTTAATTTTAAAACTTTCATTGCCTAAATCTTTATCTGGATCAATTTCGGATCAATCCATCAATTATAACTTGTTATTACTATTTTATGTTTGTATTATGTTCATTTTATGTCCTTTTTGTCATAGAAAACATTTTTTCTTATATTTCAAACACACAAAATATGCAATATTCCCCCCCAAAAAATATTAAAAAATGAAATATTTGACATGAAGTAATTGGAGCCTTGAATAGATCAATCAATCAATCAATCAATGTTTATTTATATAGCCCTAAATCACAAGTGTCTCAAAGGGCTGTACAAGCCACAACGACATCCTCGGTACAGAGCCCACATACGGGCAAGGAAAAACTCACCCCAGTGGGACGTCGGTGAATGACTATGAGAAACCTTGGAGAGGACCGCATATGTGGGTAACCCCCCCCCCTCTAGGGGAGACCGAAAGCAACGGATGTCGAGTGGGTCTGACATAACATTGTGAAAGTCCAGTCCACAGTGGATCCAACACATCAGCGGGAGTCCAGTCCACAGCGGGGCCAACAGGAAACCATCCCGAGCGGAGACGGGTCAGCAGCGCAGAGATGTCCCCAACCGATGCACAGGCTAGTGGTCCACCCGGGGTCCCGGCTCTGGACAGCCAGCACTTCATCCATGGCCACCGGACCTATGCAACTCCCCCTCGCAAGGGACAGGGGAGAAGAGGAGAGAAGAAAAGAAACGGCAGATCAACTGGTCTAAAAAAGGGGGGGTCTATTTAAAGGCTAGATTATACAAATGAGTTTTAAGATGGGACTTAAATGCTTCTACTGAGGTAGCATCTCTAACTGTTACCGGGAGGGCATTCCAGAGTACTGGAGCCCGAATAGAAAACGCTCTATAGCCCGCAGACTTTTTTTTGGCTCTGGGAATCACTAATAAGCCGGAGTTCTTTGAACGCAGATTTCTTGTCGGGACATATGGTACAATACAATCGGCGAGATAGGCTGGAGCTAAACCGTGTAACATTGATTTTGATTTATTATTATTTTCTGAGCAATGACTGTAAAAAAAACAAACTTAAAAAGTGTTAAAAATAAGTTGTACTTCATTTTAAAACTCTCCTTGCTTAAATCTTGATCTGGATCAATTTCGGATCAATCCATCAATTATAACTTGTCATTACTATTTTATGTTGGTATTATGTTCATTTTATGCCCTTTTTGTCATAGAAAACCTTTTTTCTTATATTTCAAAGACACAAAATATGCAATATTCCCCCCCCAAAAATATTAAAAAGTGAAATATTTGATGTGAAGTAATTGGAGCCTTGAATAGATCAATAATTAAAACCAGTGATTTTGATTCATTATTATTTTCTGCGCAATGACAGTTAAATTTTTTTTTAAAAAAAAGTGTTAAAAAATAATTTGTACTTAATTTTAAAACTTTCATCGCTAAAATCTTTATCTGGATCAATTTCTGATCAATCCATCAATTATAACTTTTTATTACTATTTTATGTTTGTATTATGTTCATTTTATGCCTTTTTGTCATAGAAAACCTTGTTTCTTATATTTCAAACACACAAAATATGCAATATTCCCCCCCCCAAAAATATTATAAAGTAAAATATTTGATGTGAAGTAATTGGAGCCTTGAATAGATCAATATTTCATAACATTGATTTTGATTTATTATTATTTTCTGAGCAATGACAGTTAAAAAAAAAAAAATGTAAAAAGTGTTAAAAAATAAGTTGTACTTAATTTTAAAACTTTCATTGCTAAAATCTTTATCTGGATCAATTTCGGATCAATCCATCAATTATAACTTGTTATTACTATTTTATGTTTGTATTATGTTCATTTTATGCCCTTTTTTGTCACAGAAAACCTTTTTTTCTTATATTTCAAAGTCACAAAATATGCAATTTCCCCCCCAAAAATATTAAAAAGTGAAATATTTGATGTGAAGTAATTGGAGCCTTGAATAGATCAATATTTCAAACCAGTGATTTTGATTCATTATTATTTTCTGAGCAATGACAGTTAAAAAAAAAAAAAGTAAAAAGTGTTAAAAAACAAGTTTTACCTAATTTTGAAACTTTCATTGCTGAAATCTTTATCTGGATCAATTTCGGATCAATCCATCAATTATAACTTGTTATAATTACTCTTTTATTTTTTTATTATGTTCATTTTATGCCCTTTTTGTCATAGAAAACCATTTTTCTTATATTTCAAACACACAAAATATGTAATATGCCCCCCAAAAAATATTAAAAAATGAAATATTTGATGTGAAGTAATTGGAGTCTTGAATAGATCAATATTTCATAACATTGATTTTGATTCATTATTATTTTCTGAGCAATGA
>NC_084733.1:5343085-5360585 GCF_033978785.1 Entelurus aequoreus | reverse complement strand
CTAATTAACATACATGTGTTACACATGAACATACATGTGTAACTAATTAGCATACATGTGTTACACATGAACATACATGTGTAACTAATTAGCATACACATGTTACACATGAACATACATGTGTAACTAATTAACATACATGTGTTACACATGAACATACATGTGTAACTAATTAGCATACATGTGTTACACATGAGCATACATGTGTAACTAATTAGCATACATGTGTTACACATGAACATACATGTGTAACTAATTAGCATGCATGTGTTACACATGAACATACATGTGTAACTAATTAGCATACATGTGTTACACGTGAACATACATGTGTAACTAATTAGCATACATGTGTTACACATGAGCATACATGTGTAACTAATTAGCATACATGTGTTACACATGAACATACATGTGTAACTAATTAGCATACATGTGTTACACATGAACATACATGTGTAACTAATTAGCATACATGTGTTACACATGAACATACATGTGTAACTAATTAGCATACACGTGTTACACATGAACATACACGTGTAACTAATTAGCATACATGTGTTACACATGAACATACATGTGTAACTAATTAGCATGCATGTGTTACACATGAACATACATGTGTAACTAATTAGCATACATGTGTTACACATGAACATACATGTGTAACTAATTAGCATACATGTGTTACACATGAACATACATGTGTAACTAATTAGCATACATGTGTTACACATGAACATACATGTGTAACTAATTAGCATACACGTGTTACACATGAACATACACGTGTAACTAATTAGCATACATGTGTTACACATGAACATACATGTGTAAATAATTAGCATACATGTGTTACACATGAACATACATGTGTAACTAATTAGCATACATGTGTTACACATGAACATACATGTGTAACTAATTAGCATACATGTGTTCCACGTGAAGATGCATGTGTAACTAATTAGCATACATGTGTTACACGTGAACATACATGTGTAACTTATTAGCATCCATGTGTTACACATGAGCATACATGTGTAACTAATTAGCATACACATGTTACACATGAACATACATATGTAACTAATTAGCATACATGTGTTACACATGAACATACATGTGTAACTAATTAGCATACATGTGTTACACATGAGCATACATGTGTAACTAATTAGCATACACATGTTACACATGAACATACATGTGTAACTAATTAGCATACATGTGTTACACATTAACATACATGTGTAACTAATTAGCACACATGTGTTACACATGAACATACATGTGTAACTAATTAGCATACACATGTTACACATGAACATACATGTGTAACTAATTAGCATACATGTGTTACACATGAACATACATATGTACCTAATTAGCATACATGTGTTACACATGAACATACATGTGTAACTAATTAGCATACATGTGTTACACATGAGCATATATATGTAACTAACTAGCATACATGTGTTACACATGAGCATACATGTGTAACTAATTAGCATACCTTTGTTACACATGAACATACACATGTAACTAATTAGCATACCTGTGTTACACATGAACATACATGTGTAACTAATTAGCATACCTGTGTTACACATGAACATATATGTGTAACTAATTAGCATACATGTGTTACACATGAACATACATGTGTACCTAATTAGCATACATGTGTTACACATGAACATACACGTGTTACTAATTAGCATACATGTGTTACACATGAACATACATGTGTAACTAATTAGCATACATGTGTTACACATGAACATACATGTGTAACTAATTAGCATACACGTGTTACACATGAACATACACGTGTAACTAATTAGCATACCTGTGTTACACATGAACATACATGTGTAACTAATTAGCATACATGTGTTACACATGAACATACATGTGTAACTAATTAGCATACACGTGTTACACATGAACATACACGTGTAACTAATTAGCATACATGTGTTACACATGAACATACATGTGTAACTAATTAGCATACATGTGTTACACATGAACATACATGTGTAACTAATTAGCATACATGTGTTCCACGTGAAGATGCATGTGTAACTAATTAGCATACATGTGTTACACGTGAACATACATGTGTAACTTATTAGCATCCATGTGTTACACATGAACATACATGTGTAACTAATTAGCATACATGTGTTACACATGAGCATACATGTGTAGCTAATTAGCATACATGTATTACACATGAACATATATGTGTAACTAATTAGCATACATGTGTTACACATGAACATACATGTGTAACTAATTAGCATACATGTGTTACACATGAACATACATGTGTAACTAATTAGCATACATGTGTTACACGTGAACATACATGTGTAACTTATTAGCATCCATGTGTTACACATGAACATACATGTGTAACTAATTAGCATACATGTGTTACACATGAGCATACATGTGTAGCTAATTAGCATACATGTATTACACATGAACATATATGTGTAACTAATTAGCATACATGTGTTACACATGAACATACATGTGTACCTAATTAGCATACATGTGTTACACATGAACATACATGTGTAACTAATTAGCATACATGTGTTACACATGAACATACACGTGTAATTAATTAGCATACATGTGTTACACATGAACATACACGTGTAACTAATTAGCATACATGTGTTACACATGAACATACACATGTAACTAATTAGCATACATGTGTTACACATGAACATACACGTGTAACTAATTAGCATGCATGTGTTACACATGAACATACATGTGTGGCTAATTAGCATACATGTGTTACACATGAACATACATGTGTAACTAATTAGCATGCATGTGTTACACATGAACATACACGTGTAACTAATTAGCATGCATGTGTTACACATGAACATACATGTGTACCTAATTAGCATACATGTGTTACACATGAACATACATGTGTAACTAATTAGCATGCATGTGTTACACATGAACATACATGTGTAACTAATTAGCATGCATGTGTTACACATGAACATACATGTGTAACTAATTAGCATACATGTGTTACACATGAACATACATGTGTAACTAATTAGCATGCATGTGTTACACATGAACATACATGTGTAACTAATTAGCATGCATGTGTTACACATGAACATACATGTGTAACTAATTAGCATACATGTGTTACACATGAACATACATGTGTAACTAATTAGCATGCATGTGTTACACATGAACATACATGTGTAACTAATTAGCATACATGTGTTACACATGAACATACATGTGTAACTAATTAGCATGCATGTGTTACACATGAACATACATGTGTAACTAATTAGCATGCATGTGTTACACATGAACATACATGTGTAACTAATTAGCATACATGTGTTACACATGAACATACATGTGTAACTAATTAGCATCCATGTATTGTATATGTAACTAATAAGAAGTGATTGAGTGACCTTCGTGTGCGCCCACCTTTTTGCCTCACCTTGAGTCAGTAAAGTGGAAAGCGGGACATGTTTGGATGGCTTCCCACGCAGAGACGTCACTATGGCGACAACACACGACCTCTGACCCCCAAGCCCCCGCCCCTACCTTGGTGTCGACACTTTGTCCCACCAGCTGACCCTCCGTGACTACATTATTATGAATGTTATTAACTGCAATAGCGCTCACGTTCACATCTTACTGTACATCGGACACATTAACAAATGTATAATTAACATTTTTAAGAAGAAATACATAACAAATGTACAATCACACAACTTTGTATAATGGATGCATTTTAATTACAAACTGTAATTATGTACAATAAAAACATGACTGTAAAGTACACTATTTGTCTTTTAGAATTTCTTTCAAATTAATTAATCTTAGTTAAAAAAAGGAAAACAAAAAATGTATATATATTCTATTGAATGAAAAAAATTGCAATTAAACATTTTAAAACGATTATTTAATTAATACCAAAATTATACTCCATAACAACAATAATGATAATACGTGTTTAAATTCATACACTTAATATATTTTTAACACATTTTTAAAAAATGTTAGTATAATAAAAATATTTTGTGTTGTTTATTTCTTTATTTATTATTTTCATATGAATTACAGCTAAAGTAATGATTTGCAATACAAAATAAGCTCATTAATCCAATTAATAAAAAAACGAATTACCGTTAAAAAAACCATACAAAATATAAATACAATTATTAAATTACACTATTAATTAGTGTAAATTATACACTGTTAATTAATCTTCCCTGGATATTTTTGTTTTATTTATATATATACACTACCGTTCAAAAGTTTGGGGTCACATTGAAATGTCCTTATTTTTGAAGGAAAAGCACTGTACTTTTCAATGAAGATAACTTTAAACTAGTCTTAACTTGAAAGAAATACACTCTATACATTGCTAATGTGGTAAATGACTATTCTAGCTGCAAATGTCTGGTTTTTGGTGCAATATCTACATAGGTGTATAGAGGCCCATTTCCAGCAACTATCACTCCAGTGTTCTAATGGTACAATGTGTTTGCTCATTGGCTCAGAAGGCTAATTGATGATTAGAAAACCCTTGTGCAATCACATCTGAAAACAGTTTAGCTCGTTACAGAAGCTACAAAACGGACCTTCCTTTGAGCAGATTGAGTTTCTGGAGCATCACATTTGTGGGGTCAATTAAACGCTCAAAATGGCCAGAAAAAGAGAACTTTCATCGGAAACTCGACAGTCTATTCTTGTTCTTAGAAGTGAAGGCTATTCCACTAAATTGTTTGGGTGACCCCAAACTTTTGAACGGTAGTGTATATGTATAAATAAATAAAAGTGAATAATAGTTGAGATCTTGACTTTTACGCTGATGAATGAAGCCACTCGCTAGCGTCCTCACGAGCCGCTTTCACCTTGTGAACGCCAGCGGTTTTATTCTCTCGCTTTTATGAAAAAGAACACGCTTTAATGTCATCTCTGTCACACAGTAGCCGCTCTTAGTTTGATGGAGTATGCATATAGAGTCCGTTTAGACGCGACATACTGTGTAGCGGCTGCCTGGTTACCATGGCAACACGTCTCCTAAAAGTCATAGTCAAAGTCCTTGGGGCGGCGACACGCGTGTGCGCGAAGGTCGTGTTTAATGCGTGGTGTTAATCAAATGTGTATTCAGACGAGTACTTCACGTGGCCCAAAGGAAGCAAAATGACAATCTGTTTTTTCCTCTTTGGGTGGTAAAAAGGCTTCATAATTAGGTTAACGGGACAGAAAATTAGCATGTCAATAACGACTTTTAGATGTAACCCAGTCGCCAATGATGTCATTGGTGTGTAGCTAGGACTCCGCCCCAAGTCCGCATCAGCCCCGGAATTTAAGCATTTGATTCTGATCCCATTTCTAAACTTTCCTGAAAGTTTCGGCAAAATTCGGCCACAATTTATGGAGTTAAGTATGGGAACAAACGAAGGCGCAAGGGAACAAGCGAACGAAGGAACCGGCCAAGACACGGACGAAGGAATTAGCGAAGGAACAGAGGATGGTACAGATCAAGAAAGAGGGAAGGAAGAAACGAATAAAGGAACGAAGGAAGGAAGCAACGAACGTAGGAAGGAACAAACAAAGAAACGAAGGGACCAGCTAAGGAAGGAGCGGATGAAGGAAGGCGTAAAAGATGGAAATGGAAAAAAAGAAGGAAGAAACAAAGGAACACACGAGGGAACAAACGATGGATGAAGGAAAAAACAAGGGATGGAACAAACAAAGGAACAAACAAGGGAACAAACGATGGACGGAAGAAGGAACAAGAGAAGGAATGAAGGAACAAACGATGGACAAAGGAAGGAACAAGGGAAGGAACGAAGGAACAAGGGAAGGAACAAAGGAACAAACAAAGGAACAAACAAGGGAACAAACGATGGACGAAGGAAGGAACAAGGGAAGGAACGAAGGAACAAACAAAGGAACAAACGAGGCAACAAACGATGGGTGAAGTAAGGAACAAGGGAAGGAACCAGCCAAGACACGAACAAAGGAATTAGCGAAAAAACAAAGGATGGTGCAGATCAAGAAAGAGGGAAGGAAGAAACGAATAAAGGAATGAAGGAAGGAGCAAATTAAGGATGGCGTAAAAGATGGAAATGGAAAGAAAGAATGAAAAAACAAAGGAACAAACGAGGGAACAAACGATGGACGAAGGAAGGAACGAAGGAACAAACGAAGGAACAAACAAAGGAACAAACGAGGGAACAAACGATGGATGAAGGAAGGAACAAGGGAAGGAACGAAGGAACAAACGAAGGAACAAACAAAGGAACAAACGAGGGAACAAACGATGGATGAAGGAAGGAACAAGGGAAGGAACGATTGATCAAGCGAACGAAGAAACAAGTGAAGGAGCGAAGACAAGATGGAGGGAAGGTACCAGCCAAGACACGAACAAAGGAATTAGCGAAGGAACAAAGGATGGTGCAGATCAAGAAAGAGGGAAGGAAGAAACAAATAAAGGAACGAAGTAAGGAGCAAATGAAGGATGGCGTAAAAGATGGAAATGGAAAGAAAGAATGAAAAAATGAGGGAACAAACGATGGACGAAAGAAGGAACAAGGGAAGGAACGAAGGAAAAAACAAAGGAACAAACGAGGGAACAAACAATGGATGAAGGAAGGAACAAGGGAAGGAATGAAGGAACGATAGATCAAGCGAACGAAGAAACAAGTGAAAGAGCCAAGACAAGATGGAGGGAAAGTACCAGCCAAGACACGAACAAAGGAATTAGCGAAGGAACAAAGGACGGTACAGATCAAGAAAGAGGGAAGGAAGAAACGAATAAAGGAACGAAGGAAGGAAGCAACACACGTAGGAAGGAACAAACAAAGAAACGAAGGGACCAGCTAAAGAAGGAGCGAACAAGCGAACGAAGGAACGAGCCAAGAAACGAAAGGGAAGGAACAAAGGACGGGACAGTTTAAGAAAGAGGGAAGGAAGGCGGATAAAGGAACGGAGGAAGGGAGCAACAAATGTAGGAAGGAACAAACAAAGAAACGAAGGCGCCAGCGAAGGAAGGAGCGGATGAAGGAGGGCGTAAAAGATGGAAATGGAAAGAAAGAAGGAACAAACAAAGGAACAAACGAGGGAACAAACGATGGATGAAGGAAGTAACAAGGGAAGGAACAAACAAAGGAACAAGCAAGGGAAAAAACGATGGACGGAAGAAGGAACAAGAGAAGGAACGAAGGAACAAACGATGGACGGAGGAAGGAACAAGGGAAGGAACGAAGGAACAAACAAAGGAACAAACAAGGGAACAAACGATGGACGAAGGAAGGAACAAGGGAAGGAACGAAGGAACAAACAAAGGAACAAACAAGGGAGCAAACGATGGACGAAGGAAGGAACAAGGGAAGGAATGAAGGAACAAACAAAGGAACAAACAAGGGAACAAACGATGGATGAAGGAAGGAACAAGGGAAGGAACGAAGGAACAAACAAAGAAAAAAAAACGAGGCAACTAACGATGGATGAAGGAACAAGGGAAGGAACCAGCCAAGACACGAACAAAGGAATTAGCGAAGGAACAAAGGATGGTACAGATCAAGAAAGAGGGAAGGAAGAAAAAAATTAAGGGACGAAGGAAGGAAGCAACAAACTTAGGAAGGAACGTACAAAAAAATGAAGGGACCAGCTAAGGAAGGAGCAAACAAGCAAACGAAGGAACGAGCCAAGAAACGAAAGGGAAGGAACAAAGGACGGGACAGATCAAGAAAGAGGGAAGGAAGGAACGGATAAAGGAACGGAGGAAGGGAGCAACAAATGTAGGAAGGAACAAACAAAGAAACAAAAGGAGCCAGCGAAGGAAGGAGCGAATGAAGGATGACGTAAAAGATGGAAATTTAACGAAAGAAGGAAGAAACAAAGGAACAAAGGAGGGAACAAACGATGCACAAAGGAAGGAACAAGAGTAGGAACGGAGAAACGATAGATCGAGCGAATGAAGAAACAAGTGGAGGAGCCAAGATGGAGGGAAGGTAGCAACAAATGACGAAGCGAACGAAGGAAGGCGCAAAAAAGGAAGAAACAAATGAATGAACAAATTAAGGAATGAAAGAAGGAAAGAATGAAGGAAGGAACGAACAAGAGAACAAACAAACAAAAAAATGAACAAAGGAAGGAAAAAGGAAGAAACAAAGGAAGGAAATAATTAATAATTAAACGAAGGAACAATCAAAGGTAGGAAAGAAGAAATGAAGGAAAGAGTGAAGGAAGGAGCCTTTAATCGCCTCGTGACGTCATTAGCAGCCATTTTTACTGAAACTCCTCTTTCGTTAAAAACTCTGAGAACAAAGGAAGGAACAAAGGAACGATAGATTGAGCGAATGACCGGAAAAACGAGTGAATAATCTAAGAAGCAAAGGAAAGAAGAAAGGAACAAAGGAAGGAGCAAAAGAAACAAATGAAGAAGCAAATGAAGGAACATTGGAAGGAATGAAGAAAAATAACATTGGAAGAGAGGAAGGAAAGAAAACATGTACGAAAAAAGGAACGGAGCACCCAACGAACAAAGGAACCAACAAAGGAATGAACAAAGGAATGAACAAAGGAACCAACAAACAAAGGAACAAACGAATAAAGGAACCAACAAACAAAGGAACAAACGACGGAACGAACGAATAAAGGAACAAACGAACAAAGGAAAAAACGACGGAACAAATGACGGAATGAACAAAGGAACGAACAAAGGAACCAACGAACGAACCAACGAAGGAACCAACGAAGGAACGAATAAAGGAACAAAGGAACAAAGGAACAAACGAACAAACGACGGAACGAACAAAGGAACCAACGAACAAAGGAATCAACGAAAGAACAAATGAAGGAGCCAATGAACAAAGGAACCAACGAAGGAACCAACGAAGGAACCATCGAACAAAGGAACCAACGAAAGAACAAACGAAGGAGCCAATGAACAAAGGAACCAACGAAGGAACCAACGAAGGAAGGAACGAACGTAGGAACGAACGTAGGAACGAACGAAGGAACGAACGAAGGAACGAACGAAGGAACGAACGAAGGTACGAACAAAGGAACAAACAAAGGAACCAACGAAGGAACCAACGTAGGAACAAACGAAGGAACAAACAAAGGAACAAACGAAGGAACGAACAAAAGAACGAACAATGAACCAACAAAGGAACCAACGAAGGAACCAACGTAGGAACAAACGAAGGAACAAACGAAGGAACAAACGAAGGAACGAACAAAAGAACGAACAATGAACCAACAAAGGAACCAACGATGGAACCAACAAAGGAATAAACGAAGGAACAAACGAAGCAACAAACGAAGGAACAAACAAAGGAACGAACAAAGGAACGAAACAAAGGAACCAACGAAGGAACCAACGAAGGAACCAACGAAGGAACCAACGAAGAAACCAACGAAGGACCCAACGAAGGAACCAACGAAGGAACCAACGAAGGAACGAATGAAGGAACAAACGGACAAAGAAATGAACGAAGTAAGAAACGAAGGAAGGAACAAGGAAGGAACAAAGGAAGGAGAGAATGAATAATGAAATGAAGGAACAATCAAAGGAAGTAAAGAGTGAAGGAAGGAGCCTCGTGACGTCGTTAGCAGCCATTTTTACTGGAACTCCTCTTTCGTTAAAAACTGGAGAAGTCCTTCAAAGTTGGTACCACTTGAAGGCAGCTGTGGAATGGGTTCACTTGAAAAGAGCCATTTGAGAGACTCGACTTGTTCGCCGGCCTAAAAAAAACACTTCGGAACCTGAACACCATCTGTGGCGGCCATCTTGGTACAGGCAGATGTTGAGGCCTGTTGCTCCAAACACTTCTTGTTCTGCCCTCATTTGCAATGCAAAAAACACGCAGCTGTCATCTCGCAGTGTGTGTGTGTGTGTGTGTGTGTGTGTGTGTGTGTGTGTGTGTGTGTGTGTGTGTTTGGAATAGACGGAGAGAGAAGAGGTAGAACTAAACAAATTAAAGTGCAGGATAAATAGGTCGCCTTTTCTCTCCTGGCCTTGCACGGGCGCCGGTCCTTGAGAGCATGCATTTCAATGAAAGCCCTTTTCACCTGGCAACATACACACACACACACACACACACACACACACACACACACACACACACACACACACACACACACACACACACACACACACACACACACACACACACACACACACACACACACACACACACACACACACACACACACACACACACACACACACACACACACACACGCACACACGCGCACACACAATCCAATATGGCAAAAGATACCTATATAGCAGCAGCAAATTAAAAGTGAAAGCAAGTTTTGTTTCCCTGCCTTGTTGAGGATAAAAGCGTAAACAAGGAAGGACTATAAGAAGCGAAATGAGACGTTGCTGTACGAGGACTCTTCATTTAGCATCAATATAATACATCATATTTCATACGCCATGTACACTGTCTCCTCTTCACCGCCTAGATATGCACCGGGTGGAGTTATGACAGCAAATATTAATTATTAAAGGCCAACGAGGTCATCTTTACTTTACTTTGTCTACACGAATATTTGCCAGCCATTCTGGTAAAAAAAAAAGAAGTATTTATTTGATTAATTTTTTTCTCCAAAAATAATTTAATCCGCAGAAAACATGATTTATTACCACTAAATTGGTAAACATTTTATAAACACATGATAGTAAAGCAATACATGTACAGCATGATAACATAAAAGCATAAAGTACAACATGATAATATAGCATAAAGTACATTATAATAATATAATATAAAGTACATTGTGATAACATAGTATAAAGTACATTATAATGATATAGCATTAAGTACATTATGATAAAGTTAGCATAAAGTACATGATAACATAGTATAAAGAACATTATAATGATACAGCATAAAGTACATTTTGATGATATAGCATGGAGTACATTATAATGATATAGCATAAAGTACATTATAATGATGTAGCATAAAATACATTATAATAATGCAGCCTGAAGTATTGTACAATAATATAGCATAATAATACAGCATAAAGTACAATTTAACGATATAGCATAAAGTACATTATAATAATATAGCATAACGTACATTATAACGATATAGCATAAAGTACATTATAATAATATAGCCTTAAGTACAGTAGAATAATACAGCATATTAATACTGCATAAAGTACATTATAATGATATAGCTTAAAGTACTTTACAATTATATAGCATAAAGTACAACTTGATAATATAGCATTAAGTACATTATAATAATATAACATAAAGTACATTATGATAATATAGCATAAAGTGCATTATAATGATATAGCATAAAGTACATTATGATAAAGTTAGCATCAAGTACATGATAACATAGTATAAAGTAGATTATAATGATATAGCATAAAGTACATTTTGATATTATAGCATGAAGTACATTATAATGATACAGCATAAAGTACATTATAATAATATAGCATAAAGTACATTATGATGATATAGCATAAAGTCCATTATAATGATATAGCATGAAGTACAACTTGATAATATAGCATAAAGTACAATTTAATGATACAGCATAAAGTACATTATGATATGATAGCATCAAATACATTATGATAATGCATCCTGAAATACAGTAGAACAATATAGCATATTAATACAGCATAAAGTACATTATAATGATATAGCATAAAGTACAACTTGATAATATAGCATAAAGTACATTATGATACTATAACAAAAAGTACATTATGATAATATAGCATAACGTGCATTATAATGATATTATATAAAGTACATTATGATAAAGTTAGCATAAAGTACATGATAACATAGTATAGAGTACATTATAATGATATAGCATGAAGTACATTATGATAAAATTAGCATAAAGTACATGCTAACATAGTATAAAGTACATTATAATGATATAGCACAAAGTACATTATAATAATATAGCATAAAGTACATTATAATAATATAGCATATAGTACATTATAACAATATAGCATACAGTACATTATAATAATACAGCCTGAAGTACAGTAGAATAATATAGCATAATAATACAGCATAAAGTACATTATAATGATATAGCATAAAGTACAACATGATAATATAGCATAAAGTACAATTTAATGATATAGCATAAAGTACATTGTAGTAATATAGCATAACATACATTATAATAATACAGCCTGAAGTACAGTAGAATAATATAGCATAATAATAAAGCATAAAGTACAAAATGTTAAAACAGCATAAAGTACAATTTAATGATATAGCAAAAAGTACATTATAATAATATAGCATAAAGCACATTATAATAATATAGCATAAAGTACATTATAATAATATAGCATAAAGTACATTATACTACAGCCTGAAGTACAGTACAATAATATAGCATAATAATACAGCATAAAGTACAGGATAAAGTACATCATATTAATACAAAATAAAGTACAGAATAATAATAATAATAAAGCCTAAAGTACGTCATGATAATACAGCATAAATCAAGTACAGCCTAATAATACATCATAATAATACAGTGTAAATAAAGTACATCATAATAATACAGCATATTATTATAATACAGCAGTACGGCAACAGCGTATAAACCACACTATGACCATAAAGGTGAGTCTAAATTACAAGAGGCTGATTTCACTTTTACTTTCACTATTCATGTTTACTGATGCCAGCACTTGATCAGTGTCATTTTGTGGCTGTTTTTTTCCACACGTGTTGTTTATTGTTGACACTTTATTTATTTGTAAGCAACAATGTACAAAACTCACACAATGACAATGAAGGTTAGTGAAATCCCAAGTGGTTGCTTTCACTTTTACTTTCACTTTCATGAACCATGTTGGCCAAAAACATTTTTACAGATGTTCTTCAATGTTGATATTTAATTTATTTGAAGGCCACAGTGCATAAATCACACGATGACAATGGAGGTGGGACAGGTTCCAAGAGGCTGCTTTCACTTTCACTTTCACTAATAATTTTTGACAACACTAGAACTTGTTCTTGTCATTTTTTACGGAATTTTCACAGATGTTCTACATTGATGACACTTTACTTCTTTGCAGGCAAAAATATATAAACCACACGATGACAAAACCCAAGAGGTTGCTTTCACTTTCCCTTTAATGTTTACACATTTTTGCTAATGTTTTTGCTGGATTTTCAAAGATTAAAAAAAAAAAAATGTTGACATGTTATTTATTTGCAGGCAATAATGTATTAACCACACAATGACAATGGAGGTCAGTCAAATTCCGAAAGGCTACTTTCACTTTCACTTTCACTAATATTTTTTGCCGATGTTAGCTCTTGTTCGATGTACATTTTTACGGGATTTTCAAAGATTATATTTATTGTTGACAGTTTTACTTCTTTGCAGGCAACACGATGACAATGAAGGTGAGTCAAGTTCCAGGCGGTGGCTTTCACTTTCACTTTCATGTACGTTGTTTGCCAATGTTTTTGCCAGATTTTCACAAATGTTTGCTGTTGAAAATGTATTTCTTTGCAGATGACAATGGAGGTTAATCAAAATCCGAGAGGCTACTTTCACTTTCACTAATAATTTTTGTTGATGGCCACTTCATTTATGAAATTTTTTACGGGATTTTCACAGATTTCTTTTAATAAAGACATTCTATTTATTGGCAGGCAGCAATGGATAAAAAACACACACAATGACAATGGAGGTTAGTCTACTCCCAAAAGGCCGCTATCACTTTCATTTTCAGTTTCACTTTTACAAATAACGTTTGCTAATGTTTTTGCCGGATTTTCACAAAAAAATAAATAAAATTGTTGACTTTAATTTCTTTGCAGGCAATAATGTATAAACCACACAATGCCAATGGAGGTCAGTCAAATTCCAATAGGCTACTTTCACTTTCACTTTCACTAATACTTTTTGTCGATCTTAGCTCTTGTTCGATGTCATTTTTTTTACGGGATTTTCACAGATTATATTTATTGTTGACATTTTTACTTCTTTGCAGGCAACACGATGACAATGGAGTCAAGTCCCAGGCGGTGGCTTTCACTTTCACTTTCATAAGTGTTGTTTGCCAATGTTTTGCCAGATTTTCACAAATGTTTGCTGTTGAAAATGTATTTCTTTGCAGGCAACAGCGTGTAAACTACACAATGACAATGGAGGTTTGCCAAACTCCAAGAGGCTACTTTCACTTTCACTAAAATTTTTTGTTGATGGCCTCTAGATTGATAAAAATTTTTACGGGATTTTCACAGATTTAGTTTAATAAAGACATTCTATTTATTTGCAGGCAGCAATGGATAAAAAACACGCACAATGACAATGGAGGTTAGTCTACTCCCAAAAGGCCGCTATCACTTTCATTTTCAGTTTCACTTTTACAAAAAAATTTTGCTAATGTTTTTGCCGGATTTTCACAAAAAAAAAAAAAATTGTTGACATTTAATTTCATTGCAGGCAATAACGTATAAACCACACAATGACAATGGAGGTCAGTCAAATTCCAAGAGGCTACTTTCACTTTCACTTTCACTAATACTTTTTTGTCGATCTTAGCTCTTGTTCGATGTCATTTTTTATGGGATTTTCACAGATTATATTAATTGTTGACATTTTTACTTTTTGCAGGCAACACAATGACAATGGTGGTTAGTCAAACTCCAAGAGGCAACTTTCACTTTCACTTTCACTTTTTGTCGATCTTAGCTCTTGTTCGATGTCATTTTTTACGGGATTTTCACAGCTTGTATTTATTGTTGACATTTTTACTTCTTTGCAGGCAACACAATGACAATGGAGGTTAGTCAAACTCCAAAAGGCTACTTTCACTTTCACTAATCATTTTTGCTGATGGCCACTTGATCGATGACATTTTTCACGGAATTTTCACAGATTTCGTTTGATAAAGACATTCTATTTATTGGCAGGCAGCAATGGATAAAAAAAACACATAATGACAATGGCGGTTAGTCTACTCCCAAAAGGCCGCTATCACTTTCATTTTCAGTTTCACTTTTACGAATAACGTTTGCTAATGTTTTTGCCGGATTTTCACAGATTTTTTAAAAAAAATTGTTGACATTTAATTTCTTTGCAGGCAATAACGTATAAACCACACAAGGACAATGGAGGTCAGTCAAATTCCAAGAGGCTACTTTCACTTTCACTTTCACTAATACTTTTTTGACGATCTTAGCTCTTGTTCGATGTCATTTTTTTACGGGATTTTCACAGCTTATATTTATTGTTGACATTTTTACTTCTTTGCAGGCAACACGATGACAATGGTGGTTAGTCAAACTCCAAGAGGCAACTTTCACTTTCACTTTCACTCTTTGTCGATCTTAGCTCTTTTTCGATGCCATTTTTTACGGGATTTCCCCAGCTTATATTTATTGTTGACATTTTTACTTCTTTGCAGGCAACACAATGACAATGGAGGTTAGTCAAACTCCAAAAGGCTACTTTCACTTTCACTAATAATTTTTGCTGATGGCCACTTGATCGATGACATTTTTCACGGAATTTTCACAGATTTCGTTTGATAAAGACACTCTATTTATTGGCAGGCAGCAATGGATAAAAAAACCACACAATGACAACGGCGGTTAGTCTACTCCCAAAAGGCCGCTATCACTTTCATTTTCAGTTTCACTTTTACGAATAACGTTTGCTAATGTTTTTGCCGGATTTTCACAGACTAAAAAAAAAAATTTTGACATTTAATTTCATTGCAGGCAATAACGTATAAACCACACAATGACAATGGAGGTCAGTCAAATTCCAAGAGGCTACTTTCACTTTCACTTTCACTAATACTTTTTGTCGATCTTAGCTCTTGTTTGATGCCATTTTTTTACAGGATTTTCACAGCTCATATTTATTGTTGACATTTTTACTTTTTGCAGGCAACACGATGACAATGGAGGTTAGTCAAACTCCAAAAGGCTACTTTCACTTTCACTAATAATTTTTGCTGATGGCCACTTGATCGATGACATTTTTCACGGAATTTTCACAGATTTCGTTTGATAAAGACATTCTATTTATTGGCAGGCAGCAATGGATAAAAAAAACACACAATGACAATGGCGGTTAGTCTACTCCCAAAAGGCCGCTATCACTTTCATTTTCAGTTTCACTTTTACGAATAACGTTTGCTAATGTTTTTGCCGGATTTTCACAGATTTTTTTTTTTTAATTGTTGACATTTAATTTCTTTGCAGGCAATAAAGTATAAACCACACAAGGACAATGGAGGTCAGTCAAATTCCAAGAGGCTACTTTCACTTTCACTTTCACTAATACTTTTTTGTCGATCATAGCTCTTGTTCGATGTCATTTTTTATGGGATTTTCACAGATTATATTAATTGTTGACATTTTTACTTTTTGCAGGCAACACGATGACAATGGAGGTTAGTCAAACTCCAAGAGGCTACTTTCACTTTCACTAATCATTTTTGTTGATGGGCCACTAGATTGATGACATTTTTTACGGGATTTTCACAGCTTGTATTTATTGTTGACATTTTTACTTCTTTGCAGGCAACACGATGACAATGGAGGTTAGTCAAACTCCAAGAGGCTACTTTCACTTTCACTAATCATTTTTGTTGATGGGCCACTAGATTGATGACATTTTTCACAGGATTTTCCACAGATTTCGTTTAATAAAGACATTCTATTTATTTGCAGGCAGCAATGGATAAAAAACACACACAATGACAATGGAGGTTAGTCTAGTCCCAAAAGGCCGCTTTCACCTTTATTTTCGGTTTCACTTTCACTAATAATGTTTGTCTGTGCCACACTGAGGGAAATGAGGTGGAACAAATAAAAGTGTGTGTGTGTGTGTGTGTGTGTGGTTGAGGGTGGAATCAATTGATTCCTTGTTGTTAGGGAACGGCGACCACCTTTCATCTTGAGATGTCATCTCGCTTAATCCTACTCCTACCCCCTTTGTGTACACACACACACACACACACACACACACACACACACACACACACACACACACACACACACACACACACACACACACACACACACACACACACACACACACACACACACACACACACACACACGGTTTTATGCAGAGTGGTGCAGGTTTGTAGGACCCGCGAGTTCCCGGTGAAACGTTGCCATGATCCAAAATGTCCCCCCCAAGTGTCAAGGGTGGTCCCCACAACAAGAACAGCAGACTGTTGAAGTCAGTAATCCCCGCCTGCATCATTATAGACTCTGATCTGCAGTTCCCTGAAAGAGGGAATTAGACGACGAAACAATCCCGCCGACCCCCGTGACACGGCCACAAAGGCTCAGCTGCCGGGGGTCCGCATCCCTAAATCAGCCCATATGGGCGAGACAAAACTGTTACAATGGCCGACACAATGGCGACACGGCGGGAGGGCGGGTCTG
>NC_084733.1:5303085-5338085 GCF_033978785.1 Entelurus aequoreus | reverse complement strand
TAACCCTAACCCTAACCCAAACCTAACCCTAACCCTAACTCATAACCCATAACCCTAACCGTAACCGTAACCGTAACCGTAACCGTAATCCTAACCCTAACCCTAACCCAAACCTAACCTTAACCCTAACCCTAACCCTAACCCTAACCCTAACTCATAACCCATAACCCTAATCGAACCGTAACCGTAACCGTAACCATAACCGTAACCGTAACCCTAACCCTAACCCTAACCCTAACCCTAACCCTAACCCTAACCCTAACCCTAACCCAAACCTAACCCTAACCCTAACCCTAACCCCAAACCTAACCCCAACCCTAACTACATTAAATGAAGTGACAGACCACATTAAATGAGGTGGCAGACCCCATAGAATGGCATGGCAGGTAGCTTTAATGAGGTGACGGACAACATAAAATGATGTGGCAGGTCCTATTAATGATGTGACAAACCAAATTAAATGATGTGACAGACCACATTAAATGAGGTGACAGACCACATTAAATGAGGTGACAGACCACGTTAAATGAGGTGACAGACCACGTTAAATGGCATGGTAGGTTGCATTAATGAGGTGACAGACCACATTAAATGGCATGGTAGGTTGCATTAATGAGGTGACAGACCACATTAAATGAGGTGACAGACCACATTAAATGGCATGGTAGGTTGCATTAATGAGGTGACAGACCACATTAAATGAGATGACAGACCACTTTAAATGAGGTGACAGACCACGTTAAATGAAGTGGCAGACCACATTAAATGGCATGGTAGGTTGCATTAATGAGGTGACAGACCACATTAAATGAGGTGACAGACCACATTAAAATGATGTGGCAGACCCCATAGAATGGTGTGGCAGGTAGCTTTAATGAGGTGAAGGACAACATAAAATGATGTGGTGGGTCCCATTAATGATGTGACAGATCACATTAAATGATGTTACAGGCCACATTGAATGAGGTGACAGACCACATTAAATGAGGTGACAGACCACTTTAAATGATGTGACAGACCACATTAAATGAGGTGGCAGACCACCTTAAATGAGGTGAGACCACATTAAATGGCATGGCAGGTTGCATTAATGAGGTGACGGAAAACATAAAATGATGTGGCGTGTCCCATTAATGAGGTGACAAACCAAATTAAATAATGTGGCAGACCACATTGAATGGCATATTAATGAGGTAACCGCCAACATAGAATGAGGTGGCGAGTCTCATAAATGATGTGACGGACCACATTAAACGAGGTGGCAGACCACTTTGAAAGACATTAAATGAGATGACAGACCACATTAAACGAGGTGGCAGACCACTTTGAAAGACATTAAATGAGATGACAGACCACGTTAAACGAGGTGGCAGACCACTTTGAAAGACACTAAATGAGATGACAGACCACATTAAACGAGGTGGCAGACCACTTTGAAAGACATTAAATGAGATGACAGACCACATTAAACGAGGTGGCAGACCACTTTGAAAGACATTAAATGAGATGACAGACCACGTTAAACGAGGTGGCAGACCACTTTGAAAGACATTAAATGAGATGACAGACCACGTTAAACGAGGTGGCAGACCACTTTGAAAGACATTAAATGAGATAACAGACCACATTAAACGAGGTGGCAGACCACTTTGAAAGACATTAAATGAGATGACAGACCACATTAAACGAGGTGGCAGACCACTTTGAAAGACATTAAATGGGATGACAGACCACGTTAAACGAGGTGGCAGACCACTTTGAAAGACATTAAATGAGATGACAGACCACTTTAAACGATGTGGCAGACCACTTTGAAAGACATTAAATGAGATGACAGACCACGTTAAACGAGGTGGCAGACCACTTTGAAAGACATTAAATGAGATGACAGACCACATTAAACGAGGTGGCAGACCACTCTGAAAGACATTAAATGAGATGACAGACCACATTAAACGAGGTGGCAGACCACTTTGAAAGACATTTAATGAGATGACAGACCACATTAAATGAAGTGGCAGACCACTTTGAAAGACACTAAATGAGATGACAGACCACATTAAATAACCCAGCGGGCCACATTAAATTACATTATAGCACACATTTAATGATGTGACGGGCCACTTTAAATGAAGTGGTGTGCCAGGTGTGGCCCTTGAGTTTGACACGTGTGCCTTAACTGTAACTTTAGCTGTAATCCTGACTAGGAACACAACTACTACTGTTGGACTTGTCAGAGTACTTTTACTCTTTTTACTTTTACTCTTTTACTTCTACTCTTTTTACTTTGACTCTTACTCCAGTATTTTGGTGAAGAACAAACCCTCCTTTAAATTTGTTACATTGACTTTCATTGCGATCACCACATTAATTGATATCATCTTTATATTTATTCATCATCATGTTTGATTGGCTTGTTGGAATACATTTTAAACCATCATTTCCATGTAGTACAGATTCAAACCAGTTATTTCACAATAAAAGTCTCACAAAGACAATGACGGCAATTCATTTTTACCACAACAATAAACAGTACCGATATGAGAAGACAAAATAACAAATTACAGTTTTATTTACTGAATGCAAACACTTTATTAGAATTATTATTATTATTATTTTACCACAGAATGAGAAACAACTTTTACTGATAATTATTTTGTGATAACCAAATTGTATATTTGTACAGAAAAAAACCTGAAGACCACCCTTTAAAAATAGTGTAACATTTATCATGCTTTTTTTTTTTTTTTTTTACCTTAAATTTAATAGTTTGAATACACTTTCCTAAAAAAAAAAAAAAAAAGTTAGTTAACTTTGTTAGATATTGAGGATGCTTGACCCAAACTCTTTATTTCCTTGTCTGAAGCTTATAATCATGAATTAAACTATTTCAATACATTTGGATTTACATTTCATTGGTTTTACTATATTAATACTTTTTAAAATAAATATTTAAATAAATATGTTACATAAAAATATAAATGCATTGTATTTTAATACTGTGGTTCTATATCATTATTGCATAGTTGTATTTTGTCATAAAAAACATATATTTATATTGTCATAAAACAGATCGTAGTTTTATTCTCAAAATGCAAACGCTTTCTTAAACACGGAATGGGAAATAACTTTCACTGATGATTATTTTGTAACAATCACGTTTATATTATATTAAAAACACACTTACATTTTTTTTTTTACCCTAAATTTAACAATTTGATTACACTTTATTTTCTTGCTTTTAATCATAAATTAAACTATTTCATTTTTATTTTATTTAATTTACATATTGTTGGTTTTACCATACATAATTTTTTTTATGAATATTTAAATAAATATATTACATCAAAATAGAAATGTACTGTATTTTAATACTGTGGCTCTATAATATTATTATATAGTTTTATTTGATCATAAAACATACATTTATATGACCATAAAACAGATGATAGTTTTATTCGCAAAAATGCAAACAATTCATAAGAATTAATCTCTTAAACACAGAATGAGAAATAACTTTCACAGATGATTATTTTGTAATAACCACATTTATATTATATTAAATATGAAATATGTATAAGTATGAATATATTTATAAAATTGTGTATTTATTTAAAAATATTTAAATAATATATACATATATTTTTTTTACCCTAAATTTGTATACACTTTCTTTATAAAGAAATAGTGAGCCAACTTTGTAAGTTATCTTTGTTTGTTTTTTTTACTGAGAAGCTTATTCAGTTATTTCATTTGAATTTGATGTCATTTACATTTCATTATTAATGTGAACATTTCATTAAATATATTACATAAAAATATAATTTCACTGTATTCTGATACTGTGGTTTTATACTATTATATAGTAGTAGTAGTCTTTTTTAAAATTGTATTTCAGACCCAGAGGGGTCCATATCGAAGAAGAAAAAACATACAACAATAAAAAAAAAAAAAAAAAATATATATATATATATATATATATATATATATATATATATATATATATATATATATATATATATATATATATATATATATATATATATATATATATATATATATATATATATATATATATATATATATATATAAACCAAATAAAAGAAATACAAGCAGAAATAAAATAGATAAGAACTTTTATATAAAAATTTTAAAAAATAATTAAAAAAAACACTCCACATATGATCAAAAATACAAGGGCATGTGTGCAGCATTAGCTCGGTTGTGTAAAAGGACGAAAAAAAAATGGTTTGAAAATGTACGGAGGAAGCAGGTTGTAGAATCTCTTTGAAAAGAAAATGCTCAACATTTGAAAAAGAAGAGGGGAAAAAAAACCAACAACATTTCTCTTCAGCGCTCAGTTATTGAAGCAAGTCGTCCTCCGCCGGCCTTGATGGACCTGCTCCATTTATCCCAGAAGGTGGCACAATTGTGTCGGGGCTGGTTGCCGGCCAGGCATTGATCGCGGCGCTCTGAAGAGGCCGTCAGCGAGGTCTCGTCCCTCAGACGCTCTCCGTCTTTCTTTCCCCCCGCGTGTTCAGAGAACCTCTTGACCCCTTGGCCCTAAGACAGTGTTGACAAGTTGCCGAAATGTCACAGCCTGCTACATTTGAATAAAAAGAGTGAGGGCGGCGTGAGAGGGCCAATTACAGCATGGTGGCGCTGCTTGCCAATTGAAAGTTACCAAGGGCACGGTCTTTTGTCAGCCACGTCTATTTTTCTTTCCTACTGTACTTTTTATTTTTATTTTTCCGGCTTCGTCTTCCCTGTCTCGCCGTCAGCCGTCCTTCCTCATAGCTGAGGACGGCGCTACAAATGGACTCTGGAGGACACCGGTGGACTCTGTTGAAAGAAAAGAAAGAAAAAAACAAGCGCGGCATGTGGCCTGTCAGTATCAATCAATCAATACATTTTTTGTATTTCACAAGTGCCTCAAAAGGGCTTCACAAAAACACAAGGACATCCCCTGATCTGAACCCGCGTCTGAAAGCCCGAGATGGGGGAAAAAAGAAGAAACCTTGGGAAATAGGGCCACAGATGTGGGGACACGCTCCTGGGTAACCGGCTGCTACGAATGCCGAGTGGATACACGTATTCAATTGCAAAAGCCAAAAGCAGTGAAGTTGTCGCGTTATGTAAATTTGTAAACAAAAACAGAAAACAATGATTTGCAAATCCTTTTCAACTTATATTCAATTGAATAGACTGCAAAGACAAGATATTTCATGTTGGAACTAAGAAACTTCAGTTTTTTTTTGCAAATAATCATTAACTTAGAATTTAATGCCAGCAACACATTGCAAAAAAGGTGATGTACAGCTTAAGTTGTTCAACAGTCTCCCTTCTCATATTTTAGCCCAATGGAAGATAGGTCTGGACTACAGGCAGGCCAGTTTAGTACCCGCACTCTTTTACTATGAAGCCACGCTGTAGTAACACGTGGCTTGGTATTATATCGCTTGCTTGGATGGTGTGGAGGTCTTCCTCCCTCCGGGTTCCATGGACCACCAAGAACAGACATGACGGCGAGAAGTTTCGTGACTTTGTTTATTTTTCAATAAACCTCTACGCCCGTCGGGTCGCTTTTCAGCTCCTCCAACTGCTCACTCTGCCGGTTGCTTTTCAGCCGCCCACGTCGTCTTCCGCGTCTCGCTCTCGGTCGCTTTTGGCTCTGCATCCACTGGCTCTCCAACTCCTTCTCCCCCGCCCTTCTCTGCTGCTGCCCTTTTACACACTGACATGTGATTACAGAATTGCGCCCAGGTGGGCGATCCACGCACCTGCCGGTCCATCTCCCTGCCTCGCTGCAGGTCTGCCGGCCACGCCTCCTCACAGATGGCAACATATGTCGCTCCAAAACCTGTATGTGCCTTTCAGCATTAATGGTGCCTTCACAGATGTGTAAGTTACCCATGTCTTGGGCACTAATACACCCCCATACCATCACACATGCTGGCTTTTACACTTTGCGCCTAGAACAATACTC
The DNA here is from genome assembly GCF_033978785.1 of Entelurus aequoreus. Classification (NCBI taxonomy): domain Eukaryota; kingdom Metazoa; phylum Chordata; class Actinopteri; order Syngnathiformes; family Syngnathidae; genus Entelurus; species Entelurus aequoreus. Next base: position 5,332,099 of record NC_084733.1, on the reverse strand, counting down.
AGTGGCCTAGTAGTTAGAGTGTCTGCCCTGAAATGGGTAGGTTGTGAGTTCAAAACCCGGCCGAGTCATACCAAAGACTATAAAAATGGGAGCCATTACCTCCCTGCTTGGCACTCAGCATCAAGGGTTGGAATTGGGGGTTAAATCACCAAAAATGACTCCCGGGCGCAGCCACTGCTGCTGCCCACTGCTCCCCTCACCTCCCAGGGGGTGATCAAGGGGATGGGTCAAATGCAGAGGACAAATTTCCCCACACCTAGTGTGTGGGTGACAATCATTGGTACTTTAACTTTAACTTAAGTTAATAAGCCGGTGTTCTTAGAACGCAGATTTCAAAACAGAGCATAGGGTACAACACAAATCAGAAAGATAAAATGGTGCTAGACTGTTGAGTATTTTGTACGTAAGTAAAAAAAAACTTAAAATCGCATCTTAAGTCTAACGGGAGCCAGTGCAGGTGGGTGTAGTATGATCAAACTTTCTTGTCCTATTCAAGAGTCTTGCAGCTGCATTTTGTGCCAACTAAAACCCAAAACCTTTCATTCAATCTACCACAATTGTAAAGACCGGGAAGGCCACTCTAAAAGAACAGGAAATTGGAAGACGATTTATTAAAGAAATGGGTTCCATATTAGCAAGCTGGCAGGCTAACACAATTACTGTGTCTTGGAAGGTGTTTCAGCGTCTCCAGCCAAGAAACTCGTCAAACAACGGAAACCAGACCGCAGATCTTGGCTTCACCGTCTGAAGCTAACCAGGTAACACTCAAAGAGAAACCGTTTTCTCAGAGGCCATCCAAAACAATTTGGTTTCTCACTCTAAGGACTGACGTTTCATCGTCTCCAGCCAAGAAACCTGGAAGAACCATGAAAATATAAAAATGTAGTTCCACTTTTCACAAGTCAATCCAATTTTTGGGGGCATTTTTATCATGGGATTTTGACTTTCTGGGAAACTTTTGTAATTGGGGTCAATCAGTCGCTCAACAAGTCCAAGGAATCCTAAAAGTCCACAAGAGCTATCTCACTCCAAAAAAATACTTACCTCTAAAGATCCTATGGCTACCCCAACACAGCCGCCTCACTTCCCCAGAAAGGACTCCCCCAAAAAGACCATTTGACTTCCAACAGTCCCAGTGCTCTACAAGAAATGACTTAGCCCTCAGGGTCTCTGGCCAACCCCCAAAATATGACTTAACTCCCAATGTTCCCGGTGGACCTAAATGGTCCGACATATGACTAAAGAGTACGGGGCCGGTTTCCGCACCATTTGTGCACACCTTCACAGAACCCTCTAAGTGAATAATAGTAGTGACAAATTTCATTTATGGACGAGGGCGTGTGAAAGAGTACGAGAAGTTTCTGTCTTGCCTCTGGTGAGGGAGGTCGCATTTTTTTCCACTCCCTCTTCTCCCAGCTTGCTCTCTTGGTTTTTGTCTTGTCTGAACTTTTTTGAAGCCTCTTTCTTTGCGCTGTCCTCAAATCTAAACATCAGACATGGATATGATCAGCTGGACTCTCGACGCAATTGACAAAATCTTTTCGACAAGGAAAAGTGGTTCGGGGGAGCCTGGCTGCCCTGATGGAACAATTGCTGCCTGGAACATGAGAGATTCCTGGGACAAATAGAGAATCATGTGCCTCTCAGTCCTTTCCATCGAGGACGTGGAAGACATCTACCTATTTGGAACCGTGATCGCGGGGCACCTGCTGATTGGGCTGGGCATTGCTCTGGTGTATCGTCAAATTCGTAAGACGATGGCAGCCACTCAAGGAGCCCAAAGGCTGTTCGTCGCAATGGATGGTTTGGTCAGGGCTGTGGGAACACAGACTGCGGCGATTTCTGAACTGAATCGCAAGATGGATCACATCATGGAGAAGCTTGCTGAAAAGGAAAATTGAATTGAATTTGAGAGCACCTAGCATGGACGAATAGAACAGACAAGTCATTGCTTTGTCTGCTCGCGGAAAACAAATGGCCTCGAATGGCCTTGACGCTGTGGAAACAGGACCAGGCTGTTCTGAAAAACACCCCTGAGGACACCTCAATGATGGACACTTTTGACCTCCCTCCCTCCTCAACGACACCTGGAGTCGAACTTTTGCAGATCGGCCTCAGTCAAAAAAAACATTACATCATCACACCCAAGACAATTGGGCACACACGCACACACACCCCCTCCCCCATCCCACGCCTTCACCACCGCTTGTTTTCCCCTCGGGGTGATGGTCGGATGGCAGCGCTTCATAGCAGCGGTCGCCTTCCAGGGTCCCAACTCCCCGCCCCTCTGTTTCGAGTTTGTCGTGATTAAATGTAACGTGTTTATGTGTAAATTGCATGGAGGTTTTTTTGTTTTTTCCCCCCCCCACTCCAGACTAGGCCCCCTTAGGAGCCCAGTCTAGATTGTATTTTTTTACTCATCTTTTTCCCCAACGTTTTACCTTTTTCCCATCTTTTACGGGGGGCGCCTTTGGCGACCCATCAGCGTTCCTGTTCTGTAACCCTGTACACTGTTTGTTTGTCTAATCTTGAACGGGTTTGTGCTGAAAGCAAAGTTTCGTTGTACTTGTGCAATGACAATAAATACCTATCTGATCTATCTCTATCTCAAATAGTCCTCAAGGCACACTTGGAGTATGTTTAGAACCACGCTCCTTATAAATGAGCATGTATTCCTTTCAAGAAAGAAACCTCAAACAGATCCCAGGCATACGTGTCCATCTGTTGCGACCTGTTAGATTTAAATCAAGTTAACCAGGTGACCCTCACCCCGGATAGTTTGATTATTGCCTACCAAGATAATTAAAGTTGAACTAACTAGATAAAGCTCTTCGGTATGAAGGTTTTTCGAGACTTGGAAGACTATATAGGCCATTGTAAATAACTTGCTTGCGCAAACAAGATACAACTCTTAAGGACAAAGGTGTTTCAATGCATCCCAAGAGACCTTAAAACAACAAAGGCCAGAATAAAGAATTTGGATCCACCTCACAAGCTAACCAAGTACTCTGAAGTTTTTTAGTGCCCACCACAAAGCATGGAAAACCATGGAATTTGGACCATAGTATTTAGTTTCATCTTCATGGGCTAATCAAGTAACTGTTTGGTTGTTTGAACCAAGCAAGCCAGAGTATGGAATTGGGTTCCACCTTGATGGTCTCACTTGTGTAATGTTTGTGAGTAAGATGTGTTTTTCTGTGTCCCCAAACTAGAAACAGACTTGATGGAGGCCAGATAATTTACTCCGGTTCCATGTTCCATCTTCACATGCTAACCAGGACGAACCTCAGAGGTTTTCAGTGGCTCCAAACAAGAGTACTGGAAAAACTTAGAGGCCAGATGATAGACTTTGGGTCCACCTTGAAGACCTAATCAGGTAACTCTTTTAGGTTGTCTTAAACCAATAAACTTAGAACACAAAAGGAGTCTAGAATTTGGTTCTCCCTTGACAAGCTAACCAGTGTAACATTCATAAGAAGGGTGTGACAGACTTCTCATGTCGTGCGGGTTCCAAGGACCACCAAGGAAGGACATTCTGTAAGCAGGTGTAGACTTCTTTATTTTTCAATAAGTAACGTCTCTTCCGGGTTGCTTTTCAGCCTTGCCGTTTGTCTGCTCGCCTCTCCGCTCCAGCTTTTCAGCTTCGGGCGTCATCGTCTCCCTGGCGCTCTCAGTCTCTTCTGCTCTGCATCAGCTTCCTTCTGGCTCCTTCTCGTCTCTCCCCCTCTCTCCCTCACGTCCACGGCTGCCGCCCTTTTATACAGTTCAAGAGGATTATTTGATTGTGCCCAGCTGGGCGAGCCACGCATCTGATACTGTTTGCGGCGTCGAACCCGGCGCGCCCCGCCTCGCTGCTCGCTCGCCGTCCCCGCCTCCTCGCCGCCATCTTGGAGCGGGCTCCGGTGTGCCCTGCCTCGCTGTCAGACTGCCGGCCCCGCCTCTCCACAAAGGGTTTCTTAGACCATTTCAAAACCATTGAGGTCAGATCATAGACTTAGGTTCCATCTTCATGGGCTAACTCGACCATATTCACTTGGAAGAAGGGATTTCATTTCGGGGTGATCTTTGTCACTTCTGATATTGGAGCCCTGAGTAATGGCCGATACTGATATTGATACGATATCTGCATGAATAATTCATACTTTTATTATTTAGTAGAGTGGAACAGTGGTGGGTAAAAAAACAGTAACCTATTGATTATTAACCATCCTGAATGGACTTGTGCTGTCTTCAAGTTAAAGCGGGGTGGTAAGTGTCAAAACAATTCTTGGCGCAATATCTTGAGTGATGCGGACACGTTTGTTACTGCATACTTTCTAATGCTGCTGTCAGGTTTAAACATCGATGACATCTATTAAACAGGACAAGAAGCAAAGAATCAAACAGAGACAGAATTCAATTTGGCTCAATTGAGGAGAAACATGTCAACCTGTAACCTCTTACAGTGTCACCCACGCTCTAACGAAAAAAGGTTCACGTCTCCTCTTTTATTTGGATATTCCCTGTTTACATAACAACAGCTGTTTTCGGTCACATTAACACAAAAGAAAAAGATGCCTCGGGCTTGGACCGGTCCTGGATCGAGCTTGGGCAGGTCTTGGATCAAAATAGATAACCCCCCGTCTCCTCCCATCATACACAATGGAATTTTCCAAGCCTTTGGCTTGGTGCAACAAAGACAGCTTTTGTTTGTTCACTGGGAACTCAGAGAACCAAAAGTTTTTTGATAATTTACATACAATTTTTCTAAAAGCTGCCTTGGAGACTTTGTATGTGTAAGTAACATGCAACTTTAATTATTTTATATTGTTTATATTGACAAGTGTGCTGTTTTACGTATGTCTAGCTTGTGTGCTACAGTGTGCTGAGCTGTTGTGTAGCTGCTATAGCTTCAATAAGCACACCGACCATGTGTGCTTAGTCGAGGACGTTTATATGTTAACTGGCTAGGTAGGACTGCTTGTATCGGACGTTTTACACGCAGGCCCATATAATCCGATGCTGGAGTGATGCGGACACGTTTGTTACTGGACACTTTCCAATGCTGCCTTGGAGACTTTTGTATGTTTAAGTAACATGCAACTTCCATTATTTGACACTTTGTTTATGTTGACAAGTGCGCTGTTTTATTGTTCGACGACCCTTACGCATGTCTAGCTGGTGTGCTATTGCGGGCTGAGCTGTTGTGTAGCAGCTACAGCTCCAACAAGCACACCGAACTGGCGTACTTAGTCGGGGACATTTATATATTAACTGGCTAGGTAGGACTGCTTGTAACGGACGTTTTACGCGCAGGCCCATATAATCCGATACTCGAGTGATGCGGACACGTTTGTTACTGGACACTTTCCAATGCTGCCTTGGAGACTTTTGTATGTTTAAGTAACATGCAACTTCCATTATTTGATACTTTGTTTATGTTGACAAGTGCGCTGCTTTATTGTTCAATGATCCTTACGCAAGCCCATATAATCAGATACTTGAATCGTTTCGCTGGTATCGGACCGATATTCGATATCAACATCGGGGAACCCGATTTTTATTGTCTCAAAGCAATATTTACAAACCCCGTTTCCATATGAGTTGGGAAATTGTGTTAGATGTAAATATAAATGGAATACAATGATTCGCAAATCATTGTATTCCGTTTATATTTACATCTAACACAATTTCCCAACTCATATGGAAACGGGGTTTGTAGTTCGCCGTCAGAATGACCCAAGTTCGCCAAAAGGCTCCACGAGATGTTTTTGCATGGGCATGCGAGTGTGTGTGTGTGTGTGTGTGTGTGTGTGTGTGTTTGAGGGGGCACACTTGACCTCCTCCCTCTCCAGACATCGACGGAGGAGGGGATGGAGAGCTTCTTGAGGCTGTCGCTCAGAGTTCTCTCTCTCTCTCTTCTTTGTTCTCGCGTGGATTTGACGCGGGTGTTCGCGGGACACAACATTAGGTACACCACCTACGGAGAGCAGGTGTACCTAATGTTGTGGTCCAAAGCGCATTAAAGGGCCTCTCTTCGATACCTTGTGATGCTGATTGTGATCTGTACTGTCAAAGATGGGGAGGGGGGGGGGGGTTAAAGCATGTGGGTGTTCCTCGGCAACAGGTGGGGGGTGGGAGGGGGGGTTGTTTTGCAGCATGGAAAGACAATACAATTAAATGATTAATGCACGGCGTGGCGCACAGACAATTAAAACCATTATAGGAATTAAAACGGCATTATGGCGCCGCCTGAGAGCTGATGACACCCGCCACGGCCCCCTTTTAAAGGGCAATTTTCATAATTCCAATAATTGGAATTACGGCATATTCATTCATTTAGCGAGCGAGGAGGGATGAGAGCGGCCACTAATGAAATGCAATCATTAGCATCCAAACAAAGTAATTGGGTAGTCTTTTTCCTCCGGCGAGATAGGTGATAAGACACAATCACAAGCGCCCGCCGCCGCCGCCGCCGCCGCCGGTGTGAAAATGCACAAGCAAGTAATTAAAGCAGAGATGAAGACGAGACCAGTGCTGCTGTGGTTCTGTACACCTCTGAAAACATCGCTGATTGCCTTGATTGGAGGCCTCGCGGTATCCTCTGATTTTGTTTATGGATCCTCTCCAAGCTGGGAGGCGTGGGGGGGAGGGAGGGGGGAGCTGGGTTACGAACTTGGTCGTGCGTAAAGCAGCTGTTCCAACATGTGTGCTCCAACTCTTCTCCAAATGTCTGCACACGCAGCGCTGCCAATTACAGTTGCACGGACACACCAGAGGATGTCTTTTGAGGTCCGGTGGCCATGGATGAAGTGCTGGCTGGTCCAGAGTCGGGACCCGGGGTGGACTGCTCGCCTGTGAATCGGTTGGGGACATCTCGGCGCTGTTGACCCCTTCTCCGCTCGAGATGGTCTCCTGCTGGCCCCAAAATGGACTGGACTCTCACTATTATGTTAGATCCACTATGGACTGGACTCTCACACTATTATGTTAGATCCACTATGGACTGGACTCTCACACTATTATGTTAGATCCACTATGGACTGGACTCTCACTATTATGTTAGATCCACTATGGACTGGACTCTCACACTATTATGTTAGATCCACTATGGACTGGACTCTCACACTATTATGTTAGATCCACTATGGACTGGACTCTCACTATTATGTTAGATCCACTATGGACTGGACTCTCACACTATTATGTTAGATCCACTATGGACTGGACTCTCACACTATTATGTTAGATCCACTATGGACTGGACTCTCACACTATTATGTTAGATCCACTATGGACTGGACTCTCACTATTATGTTAGATCCACTATGGACTGGTATCTCACACTATTATGTTAGATCCACTATGGACTGGACTCTCACCATTATGTTAGATCCACTATGGACTGGACTCTCACACTATTATGTTAGATCCACTATGGACTGGACTGTCACACACTATTAACTAGATCAACTATGGACTGGACTCTCAGAATATTATGTTAGATCCACTATGTACTGGACTCTCACACTATTATGTTAGATCCACTATGGACTGGACTCTCACACACTATTAACTAGATTAACTATGGACTGGACTCTCACACTATTATGTTAGATCCACTATGGACTGGACTCTCACTATTATGTTAGATCCACTATGGACTGGACTGTCACTATTATGTTAGATCCACTATGGACTGGACTCTCACACTATTATGTTAGATCCACTATGGACTGGACTCTCACACTATTATGTTAGATCCACTATGGACTGGACTCTCACTATTATGTTAGATCCACTATGGACTGGACTCTCACTATTATATTAGATCCACTATGGACTGGACTCTGTCAGGTTCAAACACAGATGACATCTATTAATCAGACAAGAAGCAAGGAATTAATCAGAGACAGAGTTCAATTTAGCTCATGAGGAGAACGCATGGAGCTGAACACTTAGTCACAGTCTCGCCCTACGCTCTAAGGTTCAGCTCCCGCGTCCCTATTTTTATTCAGAGTTCCATTGTCAACATCACTGAGGCCACCTCTAAAAGGAGTGGTCACATATATTATGCAAAGCAGGTCCAGGACGCACAGTACGTGACGGAATGTGCTGGGGGCCTTGTGATTTCGCCTTGTCCCCGCTTCGTCTGCGTGTTGTCATCTTATCTTCGTTGAGGTCCTTGAAGTCTCTGCTTCGTCTGCGTGTTGTCATCTTATCTTCGTTGAGGTCGTTGAAGTCCTTGGCTGTTAGCGGGCTAAAACAAAGATAACATCTACGGCTGAGGCCACCCCTCAGACAAGAAGTCTTTGTACTTGCACAGATTAGAAAAGTCCAACTTGAGCACAATAGCTAAATAACTAAAGCAACTGATTTTAAGCATACTAAAGTTAGTGTGATAATATATACATAATTATTGTAACATTTCCCTCCTGTTTATCACATAACTTCCCCAGAATGCTCTTATCCCTAATAACTTCTTGAGGCGATTTTCAGTTAATAGTTAATTTCCCTAGGGCCAAGTTATGTTTACACTCAAGAGTTCAACATAATTTTTTCCACCAGGGTCTGGAAACAGATCAGGAACACCGTCCAGGTAGGTATCCTCGTCATCACATTCATCTTTCTTGGCATCCGCCAGAAGGGGCATCTGAACAGTTCTATCATCTGCTGGGCTAATCGCTGTGGTAATCAGACAGTTAAGCAGAGAATACAGACAGGGAATACAACAACACCCACACAACGTCAGTTAGACCGGATGCAATGGACGTCGAGTGGGTCTAGCATAATATTGTGAAAGTCCAGTCCATAGTGGATCTAACATAATAGTGTGAGAGTCCAGTCCATACTGGATCTAACATAATAGTGTGAGAGTCCAGTCCATAGTGGATCTAACATAATAGTGAGAGTCCAGTCCATACTGGATCTAACATAATATTGTGAGAGTCCAGTCCATAGTGGATCTAACATAATAGTGTGAGAGTCCAGTCCATACTGGATCTAACATAATAGTGTGAGAGTCCAGTCCATAGTGGATCTAACATAATAGTGTGAGAGTGCAGTCCATAGTGGATCTAACATAATAGTGTGAGAGTCCAGTCCATAGTGGATCCAACATAATAGTGTGAGAGTCCAGTCCATAGTGCATCTAACATAATAGTGAGAGTCCAGTCCATAGTGGATCTAACGTGATAGTGAGAGTCCAGTCCATAGTGGGGCCAGCAGGAGACCATCCCGAGTGGAGACGGGTCAGCAGCGCAGAGATGTCCCCAACCGATGCACAGGCGAGCGGTCCACCCCGGGTCCCGACTCTGGACAGCCAGCACTTTATCCATGGCCTCCGGACCTGTGCCCCCCCTTCCACAAGGTAGAGGGGAGCAGAGCAGAAAAGAAAAGAAACGGCAGATCAACTGGTCTAAAAAGGGGGGTCTATTTAAAGGCTAGAGTATACAAATGAGTTTTAAGATGGGACTTAAATGCTTCTACTGTATATCTTCTACTGTACATCACATACAACAACATAATAGATGCCCAATGGATTCCAACCATTGAAATACTTTCTACAGTTCAAGACTTACAGTCATTTAAAATCATCGCTGCACATCATCATAGCAAATACACTTTTGATGTTAAAGGTCTAAAAAAATGATGTCAAACGTCTGGCGGGCCGGATGGAAAATGTTAATGAGTCTGCATCAGATCTTCTCACGCACTCGACTTCAGGGAAAGAGGTTGGGAAGCGACGCCTGATGAGCTGCGTTCTGAGGGACTTTGGAAAAGGAGAAGAGTGGAAGTGAAAGGAAGATGGCCTCATGAAGAGTCTTGAGGAACAGATCTTCTCAGATAGGAGGGGGGGGGGTCATTGTCTCGTCATAGCCTTCTGGGGGTCTTCTTCTCCTCCTCTTCTCAAGACCTCCATCTTTGTGGCCAAGAGCGTGATGAGAGCCTCTTGGAGTAGAGTGGGGGAACCGTGGAGGGTCGTCGCCCCCTCATTCACACCCGGAATTCAATCTCACCTCTCGCCCCCGCTCCCTTTTTGGATCATCTCCTTCCCTCGCCCCACCTCTGCTGGCAAGTTGACCCCCCCCTCCCTCCTCCGCCCTCCCCGGAGACGGACCGGGCGAGGGGGCTGACAAAGGGAGGACGGGAGCATGCAGCCTTGGCCCTGAAGCCCTGGAGCCCTGAAGACTTCCATTTTGCTGGCTTTTCATCCCCGCGACGCGTCAACACATTTCAGCCATTTTTCTCCTCCTCCTCCTCCTCCGTCTTCGTCTCCGCTTTTCTTCCTAACTCCTCGCCAAATGGGAAAACTGTCCTTGCTTTTCAAAGGAATCAATTCCCTTTTGTACGCATGTGAGTTGACCCTGTCACACGCACGAAGCGTGTCTTCTTGCCCGACGCGCTCGTGCTCCGCGTGCTGATGGAGGTGTGCATTGTCTCTCACACACACACACACACACACACACACACACACACACACACACACACACACACACACACACACACACACACACACACACACACACACACACACACACACACACACACACACACACACACACACACACACACACTGGTCTCATGCCAGGCCGACGTGGTGTCAAAGGGGAACGGCAGCCATTGATTGAGGTTTAGGGCATTTATTGAAAGGAGGCCCAGGTGGCGTTCTCTCGGCTCACAGGTGACTCGTCATGGAAGAACTGCTTTTACTTCTCATTTACTGGCACTTTACGTGAACACGCCATTTTGCGGTCACTTCTCAGGGTTTCTTCTCCCCCCCACGCCCCCCACCCCTCCAAACTCTGCTCTTTGAGTTTTTCCTTGCCTGGATGTAAGTTTAAATGAGGGGATGTTGTAGTGGGTTTGTAAAGCCTTTTGAAACACTTGTGATCAAGGGCTATATAAATACATTTTGATCAATAGATTTTTTTATAATGTCATATATCACATACAACAACGTAATAGATGTCATATATCACATACAACAATGTAATATATGTCATATATGACATGCAACAATGTAATAAATGTCATATATTACATACAACACTGTAATAGAAGTCATATATCACATACAACAATGTAATAGATATCATATATCACATACAACAATGTAATAGATGTCATATATCACATACAACAACGTAATAGATGTCATATATCACATACAACAATGTAATAGATGCCATATATCACATACAACAATGTAATAGATGTCATATATCACATACAACAATGTAATAGATGTCATATATCACATAGAACAATGTAATAGATGTCATATATCACATACAACAATGTAATAGATGTCACATATCACATACAACAATGCAATAGATGTCATATATCACATACAACAACGTAATAGATGTCATATATCACATACAACAACGTAATAGATGTCATATATCACATACAACAATGTAATAGATGTCATATATCACATACAACAACGTGATAGATGTCATATATCACATGCAACAATGTAATATATGTCATATATGATATACAACAATGCAATAGATGCCGTATATCAAATACAACAATGTAATATATGTCATATATCACATACAACAACGTAATAGATGTCATATATCACATACAACAATGTAATAGATGTCATATATCACATACAACAATGTAATAGATGTCATATATCACATACAACATTGTAATAGATGTCATATATCACATACAACAACATAATAGATGTCATATATCACATACAACAACGTATTAGATGTCATATATCACATACAACAATGTAATAGATGTCATCTATCACATACAACAATGTAATAGATGTCATATATCACATAAAAAAATTTAATAGATGTCATATATCACATACAACAATGTAATAGATGTCATATATCACATACAACAATGTAATACATGTCATATATCACATACAACAACGTAATAGATGTCATATATCACATACAACAGTGTAATAGATGTCATATATCACATACAACAATGTAATAGATGTCATATATCACATACAACAATGTAATAGATGTCATGTATCACATACAACAATGTAATAGATGTCATATATCACATACAACAACGTAATAGATGTCATATATCACATACAACAATGTAATAGATGTCATATATCACATACAACAATGTAATAGATGTCATATATCACATACAACAATGTAATAGATGTCATATATGACATGCAACAACGTAATATATGTCATATATTACATACAACACTGTAATAGAAGTCATATATCACATACAACAATGTAATAGATGTCATATATCACATACAACAATGTAATAGATGTCATATATCAAATACAACAATGTAATATATGTCATATATCACATACAACAACGTAATAGATGTCATATATCACATACAACAATGTAATAGATGTCATATATCACATACAACAATGTAATAGAAGTCATATATCACATACAACAATGTAATAGATGCCATATATCAAATACAACAATGTAATAGATGTCATATATCACATACAACAATGTAATAGATGTCATATATCACATACAACAATGTAATAGAAGTCATATATCACATACAACAACGTGATAGATGTCATATATCACATACAACAATGCAATAGATGCCATATATCAAATACAACAATGTAATAGATGTCATATATCACATACAACAATGTAATAGATGTCATATATCACATACAACAATGTAATAGAAGTCATATATCACATACAACAATGTAATAGATGTCATATATCACATACAACAATGTAATAAAAGTCATATATCACATACAACAATGTAATAGAAGTCATATATCACATACAACAACGTGATAGATGTCATATATCACATACAACAACGTAATAGATGTCATATATCACATACAACAATGTAATAGATGTCATATATCACATACAACACAGTCATAGTTGCCATGTAACATATACAACAACGTAATACAGTAGATGTCATACATCACACACGACAGAAGTCCAAGTGCAATAAATAAAGAGCCGTCATTTGTTGGTAATTCAGTTATAATTATAATAATAGCAAGTATTTAGTTGAAAAGTTCATTTATAAAGTTTTGCTGCACTTAACTTCTTCAAATAAGACGTGACCTTTTCACATGGGTCACAACTTGACCCTGGAACAGCGTGACTCATTCCCATATTGAAAAAGCCTACAAATGGACTTTTTGACACCAGCGTGGAGCGCCTGAACTCTGCCACAACGAGGAGACAAAGTGACATCACGGGGGGGGGGGAGGGCGCCTTTTGCGCGTCGTTCCACACTTAGGGTCACAATCAGCACACGCGGGGGTGATTTTTGCTCCCCGGCTCGATCTAATCTACGTCTACCCGGTTCCCTCTCAATGCTCTTTAATTGTCTCTCATTTGTCTCCTTGTTGCCGTGTCAGCCGCCTTTCAAAAGGGGGAAGAATGTGTTTGATTAGCGCAAGTTTGACGTCCTCGCCATTGTGTCCCGGAGGGAACGGTGAGGCTCATAAAATAATGTTCTTTTTTTTTTTTTTTAAATGAACCCAAAAAAAAAAAACATTCGCAGTGACATTTCTTAATCAAATACGGCAATCAAGAGGGGACATTTGCAATCGCTTTTAATTCATAATCAAACCGAGGGTGAGACGGTGGGAGCGAGACAGGAAGGGGGAGGGGTGGAACGATGGAGACGGAAGAGAGACGATGGACGGGCGGGTCATTACTCGTCTTCTTCCCGGCCTCCGCGAGCGCAATGAGGAATTCATCAGAGGCCATTAGGGTTGTATTTACTTACCACCGCACCGCTCTCTGTGGAAGTGATATGATCTTCAACCACCTTCAGCACAGGGCAGCAGGCCTAAGATGAAGGGCAGAATATAGTTGATTGTGTGTGTGTGTGTGTGTGTGTGTGTGTGTGTGTGTGTGTGTGTGTGTGTGTGTGTGTGTGTGTGTGTGTGTGTGTGTGTGTGTTGTTGTATTTCTGCCTGTCTTGAGACACCAAGAAGGAAAAGTTGGGACCAAAATCCTGGTTCCAACACGTAAAACCGTTGCATCTAATAGAGGGCCAATGGTTTGGTCAGGGCTGTGGGAACACAGACTGTGGCGATTTCTGAACTGAATCGCAAGATGGATCACATCATGGGGAAGCTTGCTGAAAAGGAAAATTGAATTGAATTTGAGAGCACCCAGCATGGACGAATGGAACAGACAAGTCATTGTTTTGTCTGCTCGCGGAAAAACAAACATCCTGATCTACGATTTGACTCCCTAGAATGGCCTTGACGCTGTGGAAACAGGACCAGGCTGTTCTGGAAAACACCCCCGAGGACACCTCAATGATGGACGCTTTTGACCTCCCTCCCTCCTCAACGACGCCTGGAGTCGAACTTTTGCAGATCGGCCTCAGTCTATAAAAAACATTACATCATCACACCCAAGACAATTGGGCACACACACACGCACACACACACATCCCCCCCCCCCACCCCACACCTTCACCACCACTTGTTTCCCCTTGGGGTGATGGACGGCTGGCAGTGCTTCATAGCAGCAGTTGACCTCCAGGGTCCCAAATCCCCGCCCCTCTGTTGCGAGTTTGTCGTGATTAAATGTAACGTGTTTATGTGTGCATTGCATGGAGGTTTTTCCCCCACTCCAGACTAGGCCCCCTTAGGAGCCCAGTCTAGATTGTATTTTTTTACTCATCTTCTTCCCCAGCGTTTTACCTTTTTCTTATCTTTTATGGGGCGCCTTATGGCGACCCATCAGCGTTCCTGTTCTGTAACCCTGTACACTGTTTGTTCGTCTAACCTTGAACGGGTTTGTGCTGAAAACAAAGTTTTGTTGTACTTGTGCAATGACAATAAAGACCTATCTGATCTGATCTAATCAAACACTAGAGTCCGTGAACATTGCTCTAAAGTCAGGATTTTTTTGGTTGATTTAATGTGCATACAATAGTAAACATTGACAAGTGCAAAGGCAGCAACATGTGATAAAACAAGACGGCAGCTAAAGAAGGACTTCCCTATTCATCCCCCGAAAAAAAAACCACCAGGCGAACAGCTGATTTTACCACTTCCGGTGCTGATGTAAGACAAGCCATATGTGAGCATAGGATGAACAAATACACTACGCTACTAAGACTATAGTGGCCATTAACAGTTAGCTTCTACAGCTGGGTTGCCCAAAGTGCGGCACAGGGGCCATGACTCCTTTGTCATCGGCCTTAAGCACGTTACAAAAAAAAACAAAAAAGAGAGATCTCATTCGGTGAAATCTATCAAAATGAGGGTGGTCCCAAAAAGGACGAATTGTTAAAATTGACTGTGTATCGGTTATAAAAATGCTCCCCTTCTGGTCAACATATGAAAAAGCAAGTGTGTGTAAAAATTTGAAGCGCTCCCCTCTGGTCAACATATGAAATAACAAGTTGTCAGGTCCAAACACTGATGACATCTATTAAACAGAAAAAGAAGCAGGGAATTAAACAGAGACAGAATTCAATTTAGCTCAATTGAGGAGAAATGTCTGGGCTGTAGTCTTGTACAGTCTCCCACCACGCTCTGACGAAAGATTGTACGCCTCCTCTTTTATTTGGACTTTCCCTTATTACATGGCAACAACTGTTTCTAAAGGAAGGGGGTCGTAAACAGCCGCTGCCTTTGGTCAAAAAACAGTTCAAAGAAAAGGTGCCTGGAGGGGGGCCAGGTCCTGCTTCCTCTCCGCTTTGTAGATCTCGGGTCAAGACAAAATCCTGTGGATTACAATACATTAAAGAAAGCCACACCTTCATGTCGCTTCCCCTCCTACACAGTGGAGTTTTACAAGCCTTTTGATTGGTAAGATCAAAAACAGCTTTTGTCTGCTCGCCGGGAACTATTTGAAACACAAAGTTTTGTGATAACTTAGATACAATTATTCTGACACAAGTGTGTGTAAAAATTTGAAGTGCACCCCCCTCCGGTCAACATATGAAATAACAAGTGTGTGTAAGAAATGGAAATGCGCCCCCTTTGGCCAAAATCAATCAAATAAAATAAATATGTATATAGAGACATACTGTAATAACTTGAAGTAAATAATGACTTCTGCCGAGTAAAATTGCAACTATTTCCATAAAATTGCCAAAATATTAAGCTTTTCTTGTAAAATTGCGACTGTTATTGAGTAAAGTTCCAACTTTTATCATAATATTGCACAAATGTTCAGTTTTTCTTATAAAACCTTGACTTGCGTTGAGTAAAATGACGACTTTTATTTTATATGCCAAAGTTTTTCTTGTGAAATTGTGACCTTTTTATCGTGAAATTTCCAACTCATTTTTCACAACAAGCTTTTTTATATTTTGTATATATTATTAATGTTGTAAAGACACATCTTTATATATCTAGAAAGGCTGGTCCTAAAGAGGGAGGCATTTTTACTCAGGTCTCAAGAAGGTAACAAATACAACAATATGTGTTTGTGTGTGTGTGTGTGTGTGTGTGTGTGTGTGTGTGTGTGTGTGTGTGTGTGTGTGTGTGTGTGTGTGTGTGTGTTCTTGTATTGCTGCCCTTCTTGAGACATCAACAAGGAAAAGTAGCTTCCATATTAGGGCCGGTGAACAAGTTAGGACCGAAGTCCTGGTCCCAATACAGAAAACCATTGCATCTAATAGAGGGCCAAATACTAGAGTCCGTGAACATTGCTCCAAAGTGTTTCTGTAATATTGCAATATTTTCTTGTAAAATTATGACTTTTTCATGTAAAATTATGACTTTTTCATGCAAAATGGTGAAATTCGCCATATGAAATTCTGACTTTTATCACACTATTGCCAATTTTTTTGTTGTTCTTGTAAAACGGTGACAATTTTTGAGTAAAATTATGACTTTTGTCATGATTTTGCCAAGTAAAATTCCGATTATGATTATAATATTGCCAGAATTGTAATTTTTTTAAATAAAATTGTGTCTTCTGTCGAGTAAAATTACGACTCTTTTCATAAAATTGCCAACATTTAAGCTTTTCTTGTAAATTTGCGACATTTATTGAGTAAAGTTCCAACTTTTATCATAATATTGCACTAATGTTCAGTTTTTCTTGCAACATTTTGACTTGCATTGAGTAAAATGACGACTTTTATTATAATAATGCCAAAGTATGTGTGTGTGTGTGTGTGTGTGTGTGTGTGTGTGTGTGTGTGTGTGTGTGTGTGTGTGTGTGTGTGTGTGTGTGTGTGCATCAGCACAAAAGGAGATGAGGAGGTGTTATTTTTAGGACAAGTCTACAAATAGGGATGCTGATGCACTTTACTTGGACGTACTGTACATGTACTGTACATGCATTAGGACACACTTCAATGCAATTAGTGCGCTAAATGTGCATAACTTTTGTGTTCCATACTAGTGGGGAGCATTTGGAATACTTCAAATTAATATATCATAGCAAATGTATATATATTTTTTTTAGATAAAGAACTATAATCTATAGGAAATTATAAAATAGTATATGTATATGATTGATGTAATATTAAGGATACAACTACAAATAATAAGGAGAATGATAGAGAACATACCATATTTTAAAATATCCATTGTGGATAATGCATATGTTTAATCAATCAATCAATCAATGTTTATTTATATAGCCCTAAATCACAAGTGTCTCAAAGGGCTGTACAAGCCACAACGACATCCTCGGTACAGAGCCCACATACGGGCAAGGAAAAACTCACCCCAGTGGGACGTCGGTGAATGACTATGAGAAACCTTGGAGAGGACCGCATATGTGGGTAACCCCCCCCCCTCTAGGGGAGACCGAAAGCAATGGATGTCGAGTGGGTCTGACATAACATTGTGAAAGTCCAGTCCACAGTGGATCCAACACATCAGCGGGAGTCCAGTCCACAGCGGGGCCAACAGGAAACCATCCCGAGCGGAGACGGGTCAGCAGCGCAGAGATGTCCCCAACCGATGCACAGGCTAGTGGTCCACCCGGGGTCCCGGCTCTGGACAGCCAGCACTTCATCCATGGCCACCGGACCTATGCAACTCCCCCTCGCAAGGGACAGGGGAGAAGAGGAGAGAAGAAAAGAAACGGCAGATCAACTGGTCTAAAAAAGGGGGGGTCTATTTAAAGGCTAGATTATACAAATGAGTTTTAAGATGGGACTTAAATGCTTCTACTGAGGTAGCATCTCTAACTGTTACCGGGAGGGCATTCCAGAGTACTGGAGCCCGAATAGAAAACGCTCTATAGCCCGCAGACTTTTTTTTGGCTCTGGGAATCACTAATAAGCCGGAGTTCTTTGAACGCAGATTTCTTGTTGGGACATATGGTACAATACAATCGGCGAGATAGGCTGGAGCTAAACCGTGTAATATTTTATACGTAAGTAGTAAAACCTTAAAGTCGCATCTTAAGTGCACAGGAAGCCAGTGCAAGTGAGCCAGTATAGGTATGTATATATATGTATACAAAGGTATATACAGTATAGGCGTAATATGATCAAACTTTCTTGTTTTTGTCAAAAGCCTTGCAGCCGCATTTTGTACCAACTGTAATCTTTTAATGCTAGACATAGGGAGGCCCGAAAATAATACGTTACAGTAATCGAGACGAGACGTAACGAACGCATGAATAATGATCTCAGCGTCGCTTGTGGACAAGATGGAACGAATTTTAGCGATATTACGGAGATGAAAGAAGGCCGTTTTAGTAACACTCTTAATGTGTGACTCAAACGAGAGAGTTGGGTCGAAGATAATACCCAGATTCTTTACCGAGTCTCCTTGTTTAATTGTTTGGTTGTCAAATGTTAAGGTGGTATTATTAAATAGATGTTGGTGTCTAGCAGGACCGATAATCAGCATTTCCGTTTTCTTAGCGTTGAGTTGCAAAAAGTTAGCGGACATCCATTGTTTAATTTCATTAAGACACGCCTCCAGCTGACTACAGTCCGGCGTGTTGGTCAGCTTTAGGGGCATGTAGAGTTGAGTGTCATCAGCATAACAGTGAAAGCTAACACCGTACTTGCGTATGATGTCACCCAGCGGCAGCATGTAAATACTAAAGAGTGCAGGGCCAAGAACCGAACCCTGGGGAACTCCGCACGTTACCTTGACATAGTCCGAGGTCACATTGTTATGGGAGACGCACTGCATCCTGTCAGTAAGATAAGAGTTAAACCAAGACAAGGCTAAGTCTGACATACCAATACGTGTTTTGATACGCTCTAATAAAATATTATGATCGACGGTATCGAAAGCGGCGCTAAGATCAAGAAGCAGCAACATAGATGACGCATCAGAATCCATCGTTAGCAATAGATCATTAGTCATTTTTGCGAGGGCTGTCTCCGTAGAGTGATTTGCCCTGAAACCGGATTGAAAAGGTTCACAGAGATTGTTAGTCACTAAGTGTTCATTTAGCTGCTGTGCAACAGTTTTTTCGAGAATTTTGGAAATAAACGGAAGGTGGGAGACCGGTCGGTAGTTTACCATGAGGTCAGGATCGAGGTTAGGTCTTTTGAGTAGAGGATGAATAACCGCTTTTTTGAATGCTAGGGGAACAGTGCCGGAGGAAAGTGATAAGTTTATAATATTTAACACTGATGGACCTAATAATACAAACAGTTCCTTGATAAGTTTCCCAGGAAGTGGGTCAAGTAAACATGTTGTTTGTTTTATCCCACTTACACGCTGTAATAATTCCTCTAATGTTATTTCATCAAAAATAGAGAGACTATTTTGGAGGGCAGTGTCCGTCGTATATACAGTCGTATTTGTGTTAATAGAACCCAGTTGTAGCTGGGATGCGTTGTCTTTAATCTCCTTTCTAATGAGTTCAATTTTCTTATTAAAGAAATTCATAAAATCATCTGCCGAGTGGGTGGAGCTACTGGGAGGAGTCCCTTGTTGGGTTAGCGATGCTACTGTACTAAACAGAAATTTAGGATCGTTTTTGTTGAGGCGGATGAGATTTGAGTAGTATTTAGTTTTAGCTAAGGTAAGCATGCGTTTATAAGTTATTAAACTATCACTCCATGCTTGATGGAAAACCTCAAGTTTAGTCGCGCGCCATTTGCGTTCCAGTTTTCTACATGATAATTTATGAGCTCTAATTTCTTCTGTAAACCATGGGGTGCGCCTTTTAGGGGCCCTTTTTTGCTTTAGCGGTGCTATACTATCAATAATTTCGCGCAAGGCATCGTCAAAGTTGTTAGTGAGTTTATCAATAGAGCCGACATAATTTGGGAATGGTGCTATTACCGAAGGCAGTAGGTCAGCAAGAGTCATCGTTGTGGCAGCATTAATGTTGCGGCCGCTATAGCAGTTATTATTATTATTAGCTTGTTGACAAAGAGTCAAAACTTCAAATTTTATAAGGTAATGATCGGACATTACTTTAGTATATGGAAGTATCATAACTTTGGAGGTGGTGACACCCCTGACAAGCACTAGATCTATTGTATTACCGTTGCGATGCGTGGGTTCATGTATTATTTGTGTAAGACCACAGCTATCAATTATGGTTTGGAGCGCCACGCACTGAGGGTCCGATGGGGTATTCATATGGATATTAAAGTCCCCCATTATGATTATATTGTCGGCGTGCGTCACTAGATCAGCAACGAACTCTGAGAATTCACTGATAAAGTCCGAATAGGGCCCAGGGGGGCGGTAGATAACAGCCAGGTCGAGAGGTAGCGGTGTGACAGACCTCATAGTAAGCACCTCAAACGATTTATATTTATTATTTAGGTTAGGGGTAAGGTTGAAATTTTCATTGTATATTAGTGCGACACCCCCTCCCCTTTTAAGAGGGCGGGCAACATGCGCATTCGTATAGTTAGGAGGAGATGCCTCATTGAGCGCAAAAAATTCGTCCGGTTTGAGCCAGGTTTCGCTAAGACCAATGACATTAAGATTGTTGTCTCTAATGACCTCATTAACCAATAACGCCTTGGGAGACAATGATCTTATGTTTAAAAAGCCCATATTATAGGTATTGGGCTGTTTTGACGAGTTTTTGTTAAGATTATCCGTATATTTATATATATATATACTGTATATGTATACATTTATATACAGTATGCATATATTAATTAAATGTAAAAATATAAAAAATATAAAAATTATATATATATATATATATATATATATATATATATATATATATATATATATATATATATATATATATATATATATATATATATATATATATATATACACTAAACTATGTAGACGTAAGTATATGATGTACGCATGACTAGCACCCAGGAATAGTGGACTGGCAGGACTATTACATATATAATATAATAGTAGACTGGCAGGACTATTACATATATAATATAATAGTAGACTGGCAGGACTATTACATATATAATATAATAGTAGACTGGCAGGACTATTTCATATATAATATAATAGTGGACTGGCAGGACTATTACATATATAATATAATAGTGGACTGGCAGGACTATTACATATATAATATAATAGTGGACTGGCAGGACTATTACATATATAATATAATAGTAGACTGGCAGGACTATTACATATATAATATAATAGTGGACTGGCAGGACTATTACATTAAATATATAATATAATACATATATAATATAATAGTAGACTGGCAGGACTATTACATATATAATATAATAATGGACTGGCAGGACTATTACATATATAATATAATAGTGGACTGGCAGGACTATTACATATATAATATAATAGTGGACTGGCAGGACTATTACATATATAATATAATAGTGGACTGGCAGGACTATTACATATATAATATAATAGTAGACTGGCAGGACTATTACATATATAATATAATAGTGGACTGGCAGGACTATTACATATATAATATAATAGTGGACTGGCAGGACTATTACATATATAATATAATAGTGGACTGGCAGGACTATTACATATATAACATAATAGTGGACTGGCAGGACTATTACATATATAATATAATAGTGGACTGGCAGGACTATTACATATATAATATAATAGTGGACTGGCAGGACTATTACATATATAATATAATAGTGGACTGGCAGGACTATTACATATATAATATAATAGTGGACTGGCAGGACTATTACATATATAATATAATAGTGGACTGGCAGGACTATTACATCTATAATATAATAGTGGACTGGCAGGACTATTACATATATAATATAATAGTAGACTGGCAGGACTATTACATATATAATATAATAGTAGACTGGCAGGACTATTACATATACAATATAATAGTGGACTGGCAGGACTATTACATATATAATATAATAGTGGACTGGCAGGACTATTACATATATAATATAATAGTGGACTGGCAGGACTATTACATATATAATATAATAGTGGACTGGCAGGACTATTACATATATAATATAATAGTGGACTGGCAGGACTATTACATATATAATATAATAGTGGACTGGCAGGACTATTACATATGTAATATAATAGTGGACTGGCAGGACTATTACATATATAATATAATAGTGGACTGGCAGGACTATTACATATATAATATAATAGTGGACTGGCAGGACTATTACATATATAATATAATAGTGGACTGGCAGGACTATTACATATATAATATAATAGTGGACTGGCAGGACTATTACATATATAATATAATAGTGGACTGGCAGGACTATTACATATATAATATAATAGTGGACTGGCAGGACTATTACATATATAATATAATAGTGGACTGGCAGGACTATTACATATATAATATAATAGTGGACTGGCAGGACTATTACATATATAATATAATAGTAGACTGGCAGGACTATTACATAGATAATATAATAGTGGACTGGCAGGACTATTACATATATAATATAATAGTGGACTGGCAGGACTATTACATATATAATATAATAGTAGACTGGCAGGACTATTACATATATAATATAATAGTGGACTGGCAGGACTATTACATATATAATATAATAGTGGACTGGCAGGGCTATTACATATATAATATAATAGTGGACTGGCAGGACTATTACATATGTAATATAATAGTGGACTGGCAGGACTATTACATATATAATATAATAGTAGACTGGCAGGACTATTACATATATAATATAATAGTAGACTGGCAGGACTATTAAATATATAATAAAATAGTGGACTGGCAGGACTATTACATATATAATATAATAGTGGACTGGCAGGACTATTACATATATAATATAATAGTGGACTGGCAGGACTATTACATATATAATATAATAGTGGACTGGCAGGACTATTACATATATAATATAATAGTAGACTGGCAGGACTATTACATATATAATATAATAGTGGACTGGCAGGACTATTACATATATAATATAATAGTAGACTGGCAGGACTATTACATATATAATATAATAGTAGACTGGCAGGACTATTACATATATAATATAATAGTAGACTGGCAGGACTATTACATATATAATATAATAGTGGACTGGCAGGACTATTACATATATAATATAATAGTGGACTGGCAGGACTATTACATATATAATATAATAGTGGACTGGCAGGACTATTACATATATAATATAATAGTAGACTGGCAGGACTATTACATATATAATATAATAGTGGACTGGCAGGACTATTACATATATAATATAATAGTGGACTGGCAGGACTATTACATATATAATATAATAGTGGACTGGCAGGACTATTACATATGTAATATAATAGTGGACTGGCAGGACTATTACATATATAATATAATAGTAGACTGGCAGGACTATTACATATATAATATAATAGTAGACTGGCAGGACTATTACATATATAATATAATAGTGGACTGGCAGGACTATTACATATATAATATAATAGTGGACTGGCAGGACTATTACATATATAATATAATAGTAGACTGGCAGGACTATTACATATATAATATAATAGTGGACTGGCAGGACTATTACATATATAATATAATAGTGGACTGGCAGGACTATTACATATATAATATAATAGTGGACTGGCAGGACTATTACATATATAATATAATAGTAGACTGGCAGGACTATTACATATATAATATAATAGTGGACTGGCAGGACTATTACATATATAATATAATAGTGGACTGGCAGGACTATTACATATATAATATAATAGTGGACTGGCAGGACTATTACATATGTAATATAATAGTGGACTGGCAGGACTATTACATATATAATATAATAGTAGACTGGCAGGACTATTACATATATAATATAATAGTAGACTGGCAGGACTATTACATATATAATATAATAGTGGACTGGCAGGACTATTACATATATAATATAATAGTGGACTGGCAGGACTATTACATATATAATATAATAGTGGACTGGCAGGACTATTACATATATAATATAATAGTGGACTGGCAGGACTATTACATATATAATATAATAGTGGACTGGCAGGACTATTACATATATAATATAATAGTGGACTGGCAGGACTATTACATATATAATATAATAGTAGACTGGCAGGACTATTACATATATAATATAATAGTAGACTGGCAGGACTATTACATATATAATATAATAGTAGACTGGCAGGACTATTACATATATAATATAATAGTGGACTGGCAGGACTATTACATATATAATATAATAGTAGACTGGCAGGACTATTACATATATAATATAATAGTGGACTGGCAGGACTATTACATATATAATATAATAGTAGACTGGCAGGACTATTACATATATAATATAATAGTGGACTGGCAGGACTATTACATATATAATATAATAGTGGACTGGCAGGACTATTACATATATAAGATAATAGTAGACTGGCAGGGCTATTACATATATAATATAATAGTGGAGTGGCAGGACTATTACATATGTAATATAATAGTGGACTGGCAGGACTATTACATATATAATATAATAGTAGACTGGCAGGACTATTACATATATAATATAATAGTAGACTGGCAGGACTATTACATATATAATATAATAGTGGACTGGCAGGACTATTACATATATAATATAATAGTGGACTGGCAGGACTATTACATATATAATATAATAGTGGACTGGCAGGACTATTACATATATAATATAATAGTAGACTGGCAGGACTATTACATATATAATATAATAGTGGACTGGCAGGACTATTACATATATAATATAATAGTAGACTGGCAGGACTATTACATATATAATATAATAGTAGACTGGCAGGACTATTACATATATAATATAATAGTAGACTGGCAGGACTATTACATATATAATATAATAGTGGACTGGCAGGACTATTACATATATAATATAATAGTAGACTGGCAGGACTATTACATAGATAATATAATAGTGGACTGGCAGGACTATTACATATATAATATAATAGTGGACTGGCAGGACTATTACATATATAATATAATAGTAGACTGGCAGGACTATTACATATATAATATAATAGTGGACTGGCAGGACTATTACATATATAATATAATAGTGGACTGGCAGGACTATTACATATATAAGATAATAGTAGACTGGCAGGGCTATTACATATATAATATAATAGTGGACTGGCAGGACTATTACATATGTAATATAATAGTGGACTGGCAGGACTATTACATATATAATATAATAGTAGACTGGCAGGACTATTACATATATAATATAATAGTAGACTGGCAGGACTATTACATATATAATATAATAGTGGACTGGCAGGACTATTACATATATAATATAATAGTGGACTGGCAGGACTATTACATATATAATATAATAGTGGACTGGCAGGACTATTACATATATAATATAATAGTGGACTGGCAGGACTATTACATATATAATATAATAGTAGACTGGCAGGACTATTACATATATAATATAATAGTGGACTGGCAGGACTATTACATATATAATATAATAGTAGACTGGCAGGACTATTACATATATAATATAATAGTAGACTGGCAGGACTATTACATATATAATATAATAGTAGACTGGCAGGACTATTACAAATATAATATAATAGTGGACTGGCAGGACTATTACATATATAATATAATAGTAGACTGGCAGGACTATTACATATATAATATAATAGTAGACTGGCAGGACTATTACATATATAATATAATAGTAGACTGGCAGGACTATTACATATATAATATAATAGTGGACTGGCAGGACTATTACATATATAATATAATAGTAGACTGGCAGGACTATTACATATATAATATAATAGTAGACTGGCAGGACTATTACATATATAATATAATAGTGGACTGGCAGGACTATTACATATATAATATAATAGTAGACTGGCAGGACTATTACATATATAATATAATAGTAGACTGGCAGGACTATTACATATATAATATAATAGTAGACTGGCAGGACTATTACATATATAATATAATAGTGGACTGGCAGGACTATTACATATATAATATAATAGTAGACTGGCAGGACTATTACATATATAATATAATAGTGGACTGGCAGGACTATTACATATATAATATAATAGTAGACTGGCAGGACTATTACATATATAATATAATAGTAGACTGGCAGGACTATTACATATATAATATAATAGTAGACTGGCAGGACTATTACATATATAATATAATAGTAGACTGGCAGGACTATTACATATATAATATAATAGTAGACGGCAGGACTATTACATATATAATATAATAGTAGACTGGCAGGACTATTACATATATAATATAATAGTAGACTGGCAGGACTATTACATATGTAATATAATAGTGGACTGGCAGGACTATTACATATGTAATATAATAGTGGACTGGCAGGAGTATTACATATATAATATAATAGTAGACTGGCAGGACTATTACATATATAATATAATAGTGGACTGGCAGGACTATTACATATATAATATAATAGTGGACTGGCAGGACTATTACATATATAATATAATAGTGGACTGGCAGGACTATTACATATATAATATAATAGTGGACTGGCAGGACTATTACATATATAATATAATAGTAGACTGGCAGGACTATTACATATATAATATAATAGTGGACTGGCAGGACTATTACATATATAATATAATAGTAGACTGGCAGGACTATTACATATATAATATAATAGTAGACTGGCAGGACTATTACATATATAATATAATAGTAGACTGGCAGGACTATTACATATATAATATAATAGTGGACTGGCAGGACTATTACATATATAATATAATAGTAGACTGGCAGGACTATTACATAGATAATATAATAGTGGACTGGCAGGACTATTACATATATAATATAATAGTGGACTGGCAGGACTATTACATATATAATATAATAGTAGACTGGCAGGACTATTACATATATAATATAATAGTGGACTGGCAGGACTATTACATATATAATATAATAGTGGACTGGCAGGACTATTACATATATAAGATAATAGTAGACTGGCAGGGCTATTACATATATAATATAATAGTGGACTGGCAGGACTATTACATATGTAATATAATAGTGGACTGGCAGGACTATTACATATATAATATAATAGTAGACTGGCAGGACTATTACATATATAATATAATAGTAGACTGGCAGGACTATTACATATATAATATAATAGTGGACTGGCAGGACTATTACATATATAATATAATAGTGGACTGGCAGGACTATTACATATATAATATAATAGTGGACTGGCAGGACTATTACATATATAATATAATAGTGGACTGGCAGGACTATTACATATATAATATAATAGTAGACTGGCAGGACTATTACATATATAATATAATAGTGGACTGGCAGGACTATTACATATATAATATAATAGTAGACTGGCAGGACTATTACATATATAATATAATAGTAGACTGGCAGGACTATTACATATATAATATAATAGTAGACTGGCAGGACTATTACAAATATAATATAATAGTGGACTGGCAGGACTATTACATATATAATATAATAGTAGACTGCAGGACTATTACATATATAATATAATAGTAGACTGGCAGGACTATTACATATATAATATAATAGTAGACTGGCAGGACTATTACATATATAATATAATAGTGGACTGGCAGGACTATTACATATATAATATAATAGTAGACTGGCAGGACTATTACATATATAATATAATAGTAGACTGGCAGGACTATTACATATATAATATAATAGTAGACTGGCAGGACTATTACATATATAATATAATAGTAGAATGGCAGGACTATTACATATATAATATAATAGTAGACTGGCAGGACTATTACATATATAATATTATAGTAGACTGGCAGGACTATTACATATATAATATAATAGTGGACTTGCAGGACTATTACATATATAATATAATAGTAGACTGGCAGGACTATTACATATATAATATAATAGTGGACTGGCAGGACTATTACATATATAATATAATAGTAGACTGGCAGGACTATTACATATATAATATAATAGTAGACTGGCAGGACTATTACATATATAATATAATAGTAGACTGGCAGGACTATTACATATATAATATAATAGTAGACTGGCAGGACTATTACATATATAATATAATAGTAGACTGGCAGGACTATTACATATATAATATAATAGTAGACTGGCAGGACTATTACATATATAATATAATAGTAGACTGGCAGGACTATTACATATATAATATAATAGTGGACTGGCAGGACTATTACATATGTAATATAATAGTGGACTGGCAGGACTATTACATATATAATATAATAGTAGACTGGCAGGACTATTACATATATAATATAATAGTAGACTGGCAGGACTATTACATATATAATATAATAGTGGACTGGCAGGACTATTACATATATAATATAATAGTGGACTGGCAGGACTATTACATATATAATATAATAGTGGACTGGCAGGACTATTACATATATAATATAATAGTGGACTGGCA
>NC_084733.1:5288085-5293085 GCF_033978785.1 Entelurus aequoreus | reverse complement strand
TAATATATATATATAATATATAATAAGTATATATATATAAAAAAATATTTATTTTTTTTCATTGAAAAAAAAAATAAATTTTTATTTAAAAAAAAAAAGGAAAATTAATACAAATATTGATATTTACAGCAAAAACATATGCAGGTGAAATCATACAATTATTATAAAATGATGATTATAATAAATATGCTCGTTTTATATATATATATATATATATATATATATATATATATATATATATATATATATATATATATATATATATATATATATATATATATATATATATATAAATATATATATATAAAAATATGCTCGTTTTATATGTATGTATATATATATATATATATATATATATATATATATATATATATATATATATATATATATATATATATATATATATATATATATATATATATATATATATATATATATATATATATATATATATATATATATATATATATAATAATAATACCTGGGATTTATATAGCGCTTTTCTAAGTACCCAAAGTCGCTTTTACATGTTAAAAACCCATCATTCATTCACACCTGGTGGTGGTAAGCTACTTTCGTAGCCACAGCTGCCCTGGGGTAGACTGACGGAAGCGTGGCTGCCAATTTGCGCCTACGGCCCCTCCGACCACCACCTATCATTCATTCATCATTCATTCACCGGTGTGAGCGGCACCGGGGGCAAGGGTGAAGTGTCCTGCCCAAGGACACAACGGCATGGTAAGAGGCGGGGAGCGAACCTGCAACCCTCAGGTTTCTGACACGGGCGCTCTACCCACTACGCCATGCCACCCCATACACATATAAAACGAGCATATTTATTATAGTCATCATTTTATAATAAAATAAATAAATAAATATCATGGGAAAAACATGTCCCAAAAATTAGTTGCAAAGTGGAATTGTCAGGTTCAAACACCGATGAAATCTATTAGACAAGACAAGAAGCAAGGAATCAGACAGAGACAGGATTCGATTTAGCTCACGAGGAGAGCGCGTGCACTTTGTACCCTCGTACAATGTCGCCCCGTCGCTCTGAGGAGGGAGCTCTACCCCTCCTCATTTATTTGGGTATATCCTGATTACATGGCTGCAGCTGTTTCTAAGGGGAGGGGGGTCATAAACAACTGCCACATAAACAGTTTAAAGAAAAGGTGCCTGGAGCGGTGTCAGGTCTGCTCCCTCTCTGCTTTGTAGATCTGCTTTGTCAAAACGCTTTGAGTACCCTGAAGGTAGAAAAGCGCTATA
This sequence comes from Entelurus aequoreus, assembly GCF_033978785.1. Taxonomy (NCBI): domain Eukaryota; kingdom Metazoa; phylum Chordata; class Actinopteri; order Syngnathiformes; family Syngnathidae; genus Entelurus; species Entelurus aequoreus. The sequence goes on along the minus strand of NC_084733.1, from coordinate 5,291,819 downwards.
CAAGTATAACCCGATTTTCCATTAGATAATGTAATGTTAACTTTTGTCATAACGGGGTTTTCGCAGCTTACTGCGAGGTTTGTTCTCCCGGGATGCAAACGGACTATTCCGGACAAGGCTTGCAGGTAGGAACATATTTATTAATCTAACTCCAAAATAACAGGCAAAAACTCTCTAACTGTGGCATGAAATAAACACGACTTACGTAGACGGTTGCGTGACAATAGCGTGAAGCAAACAACTAGCATAAACTATAGCATAGCAGGAAATAAACAACTAACATGAACTATGGCATGGAACAACTATGAAATTGTGGCATGAAACAACTAACATGAACTATGGCATAGAACAACATGAAACTGTGGCATGAAACAACTAACATGAACTATGGCATAGAACAACATGAAACAACTAACATGAACTATGGCATAGAACAACTATGAAACTGACATGAAACAACTAACATGAACTATGGCATGGAACAACTATGAAACTGGCATGAAACAACTAACATGAACTATGGCATGGAACAACTATGAAATTGTGGCATGAAACAACTAACATGAACTATGGCATAGAACAACATGAAACTGTGGCATGAAACAACTAACATGAACTATGGCATAGAACAACATGAAACTGTGGCATGAAACAACTAACATGAACTATGGCATAGAACAACATGAAACAACTAACATGAACTATGGCATAGAACAACTATGAAACTGGCATGAAACAACTAACATGAACTATGGCATAGAACAACATGAAACTGTGGCATGAAACAACTAACATGAACTATGGCATAGAACAACATGAAACTGTGGCATGAAACAACTAACATGAACTATGGCATGGAACAACATGAAACAACTAACATGAACTATGGCATAGAACAACTATGAAACTGGCATGAAACAACTAACATGAACTATGGCATAGAACAACTATGAAACTGGCATGAAACAACTAACATGAACTATGGCATGGAACAACTATGAAATTGTGGCATGAAACAACTAACATGAACTATGGCATAGAACAACATGAAACTGTGGCATGAAACAACTAACATGAACTATGGCATAGAACAACATGAAACTGTGGCATGAAACAACTAACATGAACTATGGCATAGAACAACATGAAACAACTAACATGAACTATGGCATAGAACAACTATGAAACTGGCATGAAACAACTAACATGAACTATGGCATAGAACAACATGAAACTGTGGCATGAAACAACTAACATGAACTATGGCATAGAACAACATGAAACTGTGGCATGAAACAACTAACATGAACTATGGCATGGAACAACATGAAACAACTAACATGAACTATGGCATAGAACAACTATGAAACTGGCATGAAACAACTAACATGAACTATGGCATAGAACAACATGAAACTGTGGCATGAAACAACTAACATGAACTATGGGATAGAACAACATGAAACAACTAACATGAACTATGGCATAGAACAACTATGAAACTGGCATGAAACAACTAACATGAACTACGGCATGGAACAACTATGAAACTGTGGCATGAAACAACTAACATGAACTACGACATAGAACAACATGAAACTGTGGCATGAAACAACTAACATGAACTATGGCATAGAACAACATGAAACAACTAACATGAACTATGGCATAGAACAACTATGAAACTGGCATGAAACAACTAACATGAACTATGGCATGGAACGACTATGAAATTGTGGCATGAAACAACATGAAACAACTAACATGAACTATGGCATAGAACAACATGAAACAACTAACATGAACTATGGCATAGAACAACTATGAAACTGGCATGAAACAACTAACATGAACTATGGCATGGAACAACTATGAAACTGTGGCATGAAACAACTAACATGAACTATGGCATAGAACAACATGAAACAACTAACATGAACTATGGCATAGAACAACTATGAAATTGTGGCATGAAACAACTAACACGAACTATGGCATAGAACAACTATGAAACTGGCATGAAACAACTAACATGAACTATGGCATGGAACAACTATGAAATTGTGGCATGAAACAACTAACATGAACTATGGCATGGAACAACTATGAAATTGTGGCATGAAACAACTAACATGAACTATGGCATAGAACAACATGAAACTGTGGCATGAAACAACTAACATGAACTATGGCATAGAACAACATGAAAAAACTAACATGAACTATGGCATGGAACAACTATGAAACTGTGGCATGAAACAACTAACATGAACTATGGCATGGAACAACTATGAAACTGTGGCATGAAACAACTAACATGAACTACGACACAGAACAACATGAAACTGTGGCATGAAACAACTAACATGAACTATGGCATAGAACAACATGAAACAACTAACATGAACTATGGCATAGAACAACTATGAAACTGGCATGAAACAACTAACATGAACTATGGCATGGAACGACTATGAAATTGTGGCATGAAACAACTTGAAAAAACTAACATGAACTATGGCATAGAACAACATGAAACATCTAACATGAACTATGGCATAGAACAACTATGAAACTGGCATGAAACAACTAACATGAACTATGGCATGGAACAACTATGAAACTGTGGCATGAAACAACTAACATGAACTATGGCATAGAACAACATGAAACAACTAACATGAACTATGGCATAGAACAACTATGAAATTGTGGCATGAAACAACTAACACGAACTATGGCATAGAACAACTATGAAACTGGCATGAAACAACTAACATGAACTATGGCATGGAACAACTATGAAATTGTGGCATGAAACAACTAACATGAACTATGGCATGGAACAACTATGAAATTGTGGCATGAAACAACTAACATGAACTATGGCATAGAACAACATGAAACTGTGGCATGAAACAACTAACATGAACTATGGCATAGAACAACATGAAACAACTAACATGAACTATGGCATGGAACAACTATGAAACTGTGGCATGAAACAACTAACATGAACTATGGCATGGAACAACTATGAAACTGTGGCATGAAACAACTAACATGAACTACGACACAGAACAACATGAAACTGTGGCATGAAACCAATAACTAGCACAACTATAGAATCAGACCTGAAACGAGCAATGACGCCAGGACGACTACCGTATTTTTCGGACTATAAGTCGCAGTTTTTTTTACATAGTTTGGCCGGGGGTGCGACTTATACTCAGGAGCGACTTATGTGTGAAATTATTAACACATTACCGTAAAATATCAAATAATATTATTGATGTCATTCACGTAAGAGACTAGACGTATAAGATTTCATGGGATTTAGCGATTAGGAGTGACAGATTGTTTGGTAAACGTATAGCATGTTCTATATGTTATAGTTATTTGAATGACTCTTACCATAATATGTTACGTTAACATACCAGTTGGTTATTTATGCCTCATATAACGTACACTTATTCAGCCTGTTGTTCACTATTCTTTAGACATTTTAAACTGCCTTTCAAATGTCTATTCTTGGTGTTGGCTTTTATCAAATACATTTCCCCCCAAAATGCGACTCATATATGTTTTTTTCCTTCTTTATTATGCATTTTCGGCCGGTGCGACTTACACTCCGGAGCGACTTATACTCAGAAAAATACGGTAACTGGCAAACCAGGCTTAAATAATAGTCTGTGATTAGAGCAGGTGCGTGATCCGAACACACGAGGCAGGTG